>NC_079552.1:0-50000 GCF_015846415.1 Triplophysa dalaica
TAACCCTAACCCTAACCCTAACCCTAACCCTAACCCTAACCCTAACCCTAACCCTAACCCTAACCCTAACCCTAACCCTAACCCTAACCCTAACCCTAACCCTAACCCTAACCCTAACCCTAACCCTAACCCTAACCCTAACCCTAACCCTAACCCTAACCCTAACCCTAACCCTAACCCTAACCCTAACCCTAACCCTAACCCTAACCCTAACCCTAACCCTAACCCTAACCCTAACCCTAACCCTAACCCTAACCCTAACCCTAACCCTAACCCTAACCCTAACCCTAACCCTAACCCTAACCCTAACCCTAACCCTAACCCTAACCCTAACCCTAACCCTAACCCTAACCCTAACCCTAACCCTAACCCTAACCCTAACCCTAACCCTAACCCTAACCCTAACCCTAACCCTAACCCTAACCCTAACCCTAACCCTAACCCTAACCCTAACCCTAACCCTAACCCTAACCCTAACCCTAACCCTAACCCTAACCCTAACCCTAACCCTAACCCTAACCCTAACCCTAACCCTAACCCTAACCCTAACCCTAACCCTAACCCTAACCCTAACCCTAACCCTAACCCTAACCCTAACCCTAACCCTAACCCTAACCCTAACCCTAACCCTAACCCTAACCCTAACCCTAACCCTAACCCTAACCCTAACCCTAACCCTAACCCTAACCCTAACCCTAACCCTAACCCTAACCCTAACCCTAACCCTAACCCTAACCCTAACCCTAACCCTAACCCTAACCCTAACCCTAACCCTAACCCTAACCCTAACCCTAACCCTAACCCTAACCCTAACCCTAACCCTAACCCTAACCCTAACCCTAACCCTAACCCTAACCCTAACCCTAACCCTAACCCTAACCCTAACCCTAACCCTAACCCTAACCCTAACCCTAACCCTAACCCTAACCCTAACCCTAACCCTAACCCTAACCCTAACCCTAACCCTAACCCTAACCCTAACCCTAACCCTAACCCTAACCCTAACCCTAACCCTAACCCTAACCCTAACCCTAACCCTAACCCTAACCCTAACCCTAACCCTAACCCTAACCCTAACCCTAACCCTAACCCTAACCCTAACCCTAACCCTAACCCTAACCCTAACCCTAACCCTAACCCTAACCCTAACCCTAACCCTAACCCTAACCCTAACCCTAACCCTAACCCTAACCCTAACCCTAACCCTAACCCTAACCCTAACCCTAACCCTAACCCTAACCCTAACCCTAACCCTAACCCTAACCCTAACCCTAACCCTAACCCTAACCCTAACCCTAACCCTAACCCTAACCCTAACCCTAACCCTAACCCTAACCCTAACCCTAACCCTAACCCTAACCCTAACCCTAACCCTAACCCTAACCCTAACCCTAACCCTAACCCTAACCCTAACCCTAACCCTAACCCTAACCCTAACCCTAACCCTAACCCTAACCCTAACCCTAACCCTAACCCTAACCCTAACCCTAACCCTAACCCTAACCCTAACCCTAACCCTAACCCTAACCCTAACCCTAACCCTAACCCTAACCCTAACCCTAACCCTAACCCTAACCCTAACCCTAACCCTAACCCTAACCCTAACCCTAACCCTAACCCTAACCCTAACCCTAACCCTAACCCTAACCCTAACCCTAACCCTAACCCTAACCCTAACCCTAACCCTAACCCTAACCCTAACCCTAACCCTAACCCTAACCCTAACCCTAACCCTAACCCTAACCCTAACCCTAACCCTAACCCTAACCCTAACCCTAACCCTAACCCTAACCCTAACCCTAACCCTAACCCTAACCCTAACCCTAACCCTAACCCTAACCCTAACCCTAACCCTAACCCTAACCCTAACCCTAACCCTAACCCTAACCCTAACCCTAACCCTAACCCTAACCCTAACCCTAACCCTAACCCTAACCCTAACCCTAACCTAACCCTAACCCTAACCCTAACCCTAACCCTAACCCTAACCCTAACCCTAACCCTAACCCTAACCCTAACCCTAACCCTAACCCTAACCCTAACCCTAACCCTAACCCTAACCCTAACCCTAACCCTAACCCTAACCCTAACCCTAACCCTAACCCTAACCCTAACCCTAACCCTAACCCTAACCCTAACCCTAACCCTAACCCTAACCCTAACCCTAACCCTAACCCTAACCCTAACCCTAACCCTAACCCTAACCCTAACCCTAACCCTAACCCTAACCCTAACCCTAACCCTAACCCTAACCCTAACCCTAACCCTAACCCTAACCCTAACCCTAACCCTAACCCTAACCCTAACCCTAACCCTAACCCTAACCCTAACCCTAACCCTAACCCTAACCCTAACCCTAACCCTAACCCTAACCCTAACCCTAACCCTAACCCTAACCCTAACCCTAACCCTAACCCTAACCCTAACCCTAACCCTAACCCTAACCCTAACCCTAACCCTAACCCTAACCCTAACCCTAACCTAACCCTAACCCTAACCCTAACCCTAACCCTAACCCTAACCCTAACCCTAACCCTAACCCTAACCCTAACCCTAACCCTAACCCTAACCCTAACCCTAACCCTAACCCTAACCCTAACCCTAACCCTAACCCTAACCCTAACCCTAACCCTAACCCTAACCCTAACCCTAACCCTAACCCTAACCCTAACCCTAACCCTAACCCTAACCCTAACCCTAACCCTAACCCTAACCCTAACCCTAACCCTAACCCTAACCCTAACCCTAACCCTAACCCTAACCCTAACCCTAACCCTAACCCTAACCCTAACCCTAACCCTAACCCTAACCCTAACCCTAACCCTAACCCTAACCCTAACCCTAACCCTAACCCTAACCCTAACCCTAACCCTAACCCTAACCCTAACCCTAACCCTAACCCTAACCCTAACCCTAACCCTAACCCTAACCCTAACCCTAACCCTAACCCTAACCCTAACCCTAACCCTAACCCTAACCCTAACCCTAACCCTAACCCTAACCCTAACCCTAACCCTAACCCTAACCCTAACCCTAACCCTAACCCTAACCCTAACCCTAACCCTAACCCTAACCCTAACCCTAACCCTAACCCTAACCCTAACCCTAACCCTAACCCTAACCCTAACCCTAACCCTAACCCTAACCCTAACCCTAACCCTAACCCTAACCCTAACCCTAACCCTAACCCTAACCCTAACCCTAACCCTAACCCTAACCCTAACCCTAACCCTAACCCTAACCCTAACCCTAACCCTAACCCTAACCCTAACCCTAACCCTAACCCTAACCCTAACCCTAACCCTAACCCTAACCCTAACCCTAACCCTAACCCTAACCCTAACCCTAACCCTAACCCTAACCCTAACCCTAACCCTAACCCTAACCCTAACCCTAACCCTAACCCTAACCCTAACCCTAACCCTAACCCTAACCCTAACCCTAACCCTAACCCTAACCCTAACCCTAACCCTAACCCTAACCCTAACCCTAACCCTAACCCTAACCCTAACCCTAACCCTAACCCTAACCCTAACCCTAACCCTAACCCTAACCCTAACCCTAACCCTAACCCTAACCCTAACCCTAACCCTAACCTAACCCTAACCCTAACCCTAACCCTAACCCTAACCCTAACCCTAACCCTAACCCTAACCCTAACCCCAACTTATGCACCAACCCTAAGGAACGAGGGGCCTCCCCAACTTATGCACCAACCCTAAGGAACGAGGGGCCTCCCCAACTTATGCACCAACCCTAAGGAACGAGGGGCCTCCCCAACTTATGCACCAACCCTAAGGAACGAGGGGCCTCCCCAACTTATGCACCAACCCTAAGGAACGAGGGGCCTCCCCAACTTATGCACCAACCCTAAGGAACGAGGGGCCTCCCCAACTTATGCACCAACCCTAAGGAACGAGGGGCCTCCCCAACTTATGCACCAACCCTAAGGAACGAGGGGCCTCCCCAACTTATGCACCAACCCTAAGGAACGAGGGGCCTCCCCAACTTATGCACCAACCCTAAGGAACGAGGGGCCTCCCCAACTTATGCACCAACCCTAAGGAACGAGGGGCCTCCCCAACTTATGCACCAACCCTAAGGAACGAGGGGCCTCCCCAACTTATGCACCAACCCTAAGGAACGAGGGGCCTCCCCAACTTATGCACCAACCCTAAGGAACGAGGGGCCTCCCCAACTTATGCACCAACCCTAAGGAACGAGGGGCCTCCCCAACTTATGCACCAACCCTAAGGAACGAGGGGCCTCCCCAACTTATGCACCAACCCTAAGGAACGAGGGGCCTCCCCAACTTATGCACCAACCCTAAGGAACGAGGGGCCTCCCCAACTTATGCACCAACCCTAAGGAACGAGGGGCCTCCCCAACTTATGCACCAACCCTAAGGAACGAGGGGCCTCCCCAACTTATGCACCAACCCTAAGGAACGAGGGGCCTCCCCAACTTATGCACCAACCCTAAGGAACGAGGGGCCTCCCCAACTTATGCACCAACCCTAAGGAACGAGGGGCCTCCCCAACTTATGCACCAACCCTAAGGAACGAGGGGCCTCCCCAACTTATGCACCAACCCTAAGGAACGAGGGGCCTCCCCAACTTATGCACCAACCCTAAGGAACGAGGGGCCTCCCCAACTTATGCACCAACCCTAAGGAACGAGGGGCCTCCCCAACTTATGCACCAACCCTAAGGAACGAGGGGCCTCCCCAACTTATGCACCAACCCTAAGGAACGAGGGGCCTCCCCAACTTATGCACCAACCCTAAGGAACGAGGGGCCTCCCCAACTTATGCACCAACCCTAAGGAACGAGGGGCCTCCCCAACTTAGTCATAAAACCCTGTTTTGACCAAAACCATATACACAAAAACTTTTTTTCATTACAAATATTGAATTTCCTTTAAGTGAGAATATAACATGCTTAAAATTACTTTCAACTAATGAAAACCTTCAACATCAAAACAACATGATTGTTTTGTTTAACAACACATTCACTTTAGACCTGTCATAACATGAACATCAAAACCACAAATGCAGTGTGCAACAAGAAACAATTTAGCAATAAAAGAAACAATTTATCAAACTCCTAATGAAAAATATGGTATTAAACAAGTAATGGGTCTCTAAATATAAATGGGCTGCCAATATATAAAATATTGTATAGTACACCGCTAGCTGCTTTCACCAAATAGGCTTTCGTTAACACCGCAAGGTATCCAGGCTATTTGGATCAAGAGTCTTCACTGGCAGTTGCACAAAGCTTCTTCCAGCAATACCCAAGACAAAACATATTAAAATAATGATCAATAAAAATGTTTACAACTCTTCAGCTCTTTAAAACAACAGCAAACATGACACTTCAAGAAACTACATTTCACATTTAAATTACATGGCCATAATCCAAATATACATAACATATTTGGGGAAACTTTGATGCATTTTGGTCAGTGAAAAATTCTTTGTAAACAGGGCAAGATAATATTTAGTGCCTACAAATTATATTGCTTGGTTTCTACCAAACTTGCTTAATTCATAAGTGTGAGGAGAAGAGGGAAAGTGTTCAAGATTGGTTTGATTTAGGAGTTGGAACCTCTTACAACCTGGGGCAAGGTATGTAAAGAACTCTAGCAAGGAATTTATGGAAAAGAAATCAAGACAGAAAAAGACATCAGAGTGACATGAAAGACAGTAAGAGCAATGTGCATGGAAGAATACCCTCATTTGTATAAGGAAATACAAATATCTTAAGTTGCCTTCATTGTCTTGCTAAAGGAAACTACATTGTTAAGATTACAGAAAACGTAATGACCATCAATTACACATCAAAGATTTCCTCTGCAAACACTGAAACTCCTACAATATTTATTTTAATTTGTAATTTAGTATGATCTTGGTGTTCAGAGCAGTTCAGAGTTTAATTACCAATTAATTGGGCAAACTCTTTGTCAAAAACCCTTTCGTTAACACCACAAGGTATCCAGGGTTTTCAGGTAGAGTCCGTACAGATGGCTACATAAAAGTAAGCTTCTACGAGCAATTTTACACAAAAGGAGCACAACTTGTAACATTTCTTTTAAATCCACATCTGTACACCAAAAACAAACAAAAAAAATGTATTAAACATCAAGAAATAAATTCAACATAAGAACTAATTACATTCAATACGTGCAGTCATTCAGCATCTAAATGTTTACATACAAACTCAAGGCAATTTAAATTAATTTGGGAACCAAATTTAATTAAATCTTACAATGGCGCACACACTTCCCACATAAATATTCTGCACACCAAAAAGTTACAAATAAAGTGAATTTAACATCTGTCTGTTTGACGTGTTTTACAATGTTATTTAGTGATAACACATTGTAAATAATCCCTAAACAATTGAATATTTCCCAGTTTGGTTTAGGGTTAGTTTTCCTTTCCTCAGTTTCCCCTAGGAAAGGAAATACAACACGCTACAGAAGATTTGCACCACTCTTCAAAACAGAAATGGCAGGAAACTACATACAAAATTACATTATAATACATTACAGAGTGTGGAAACATCTTTTGTCTGACCCAATGCTTATTCAAAGATATGGCCAAGCAGCTGTAAACAGTTCAAGACATGAATAAGGGCATGAGAATAAAAGGGACAGGTTCATGGAAAATCAGCAAAAAATAAGTGTGAGATCGGGTAAGAGAGGTGAATTGTTGACGGTTTGTTTTGGTTAGAAATAAGGGTTTATCACAACCTGGACAAAGGGTGGAAAAAGTATGTGAAACCCTAGGCTAATGACTTCTCCAAGAGCTAATTGGAGCCAGGAGTCGCAAACCTGGGGTCCAATCAATGTGATGAGATTGGGTGTGTTGATTAAAGCTGGCCTGTCCAATAAAAAAAAAAAACACACACCAGTTTTGAGTTTGCTGTTCTGAAGAAGCGTTGTCTGATGTGAACCATGCACGTTTGAAGTTTGCAAAAGAGCACCTGGATGTTCCAGAGCACTACTGGCAAAACATTCTGTGGACAGATGAAACCAAAATTGAGTTGTTTGGAAAGTACACACATCGCTATGTGTGGAGAACAAAAGGCACAGCACACCAACATCAAAACCTCATCCCAACTGTGAAATATGGTGGAGGGGGCATCATGGTGGATTACTGTCATCGATGGAAAAATGAATTCCAAAGTTTATCAAGACATTTTGCAGGAAAACTTAAGACCATCTGTCCGCCAACTGAAGCTTAACAGAGGATGGACGATGCAACAGGACAACGACCCAAAGCATAGAAGTAAATCAACAACAGAATGGCTTCAACAGAAGAAAATACGCCTTCTGGAGTGGCCCAGTCAGAGTCCTGACCTCAACCCGTTTGAGATGCTGTGGCATGACCTCAAGAGAGCGATTCACACCAGACATCCCAAGAATATTGCTGAACTGAAACACTTTTGTAAAGAGGAATGGTCCAAAATTTCTCCTGACTGTTGTGCAGGTCTGATCTGCAACTATAGGAAACGTTTGGTTGAGGTTATTGCTGCCAAAGGAGGGTCAACCAGTTATTAAACCCAAAGGTTCACATACTTTTTCCACCCTGCACTATGAATGTTTACATGTTGTGTTCAATAAAACATGAAACGTATAATGTTTGTGCGGTATTAGTTTAAGCAGACTGTGTTTCTCCATTGTTGTGACTTAGATGAAGATCAGAACACATTTTATGACCAATTTATGAAGAAATCCAAGTAAGCCCAAAGGGTTAGGTTACGGTTCTTTCAACTGTAACCGCATATACTGTACATTCACATATTTGGCAACCACTTCTACAAAACAACTGTCTATTAAACTTTGGATATTCACTTGAATCCAACACAATCAAAACAAAACAATCACTTAATAATCAGAACTTGCAATAAGTGAAACAATACAGACCATACGCATTTAGGACTTTAGACAAGTTAAGTATTCACAAGGCTGTTGCTCCCATTGAGCAAACAAATGACTATGTGGACAAAATGCTTCCACATGCAACATGAATCAGTGAACAAGTTGAGGACATAAATTTATAATTCCTACAATCAAGCATCAAAATGCACAAACGGTACTTGAAACAAAAAGAATGGCTTCTGTACCTCAAGAGCTATCATTGTGAAAAGTTTATATCAAATCACAAACTAACCCATCTGCTGTAATTGTCATCTAAACTGAAAGACTGGGTAATTGCTTCAGATGGTTTAAAGATCTACAGAAGCAACGATATGTTAGTAATGAAGGAAAAATAAGCTAGAAATAATTTACAAAACAACTGTTCAAATCAACTGCCAGTCTTCCAAATCTACTGAAACGCACATTAATATCATGACAATACAATAAAAAAAATAAACGGTCTTTGTATCCTTGCTCAATGGAAGAAGCAGCCCTTATGTAAATACCTTCACATCCAACTACAAGAGTCAACTGACTAAGTACCCAATATAGCTACTGTTAACAGTGACTAAATGCTTCTCCAGAACAAACAGCATCAAGACACCAGTCAGTCATATACAAGTAGTTAAATATTTGACAAAGTTGGTTAAACAAGGATTAAAATCGTAATACAGCGGGCAGATTATTACAGAGTACATAATTGCCCTAACTATTTATGAAAATAGATCTCCAGAAAGCATTTATGTGGTGTGTTCAGTCCAGTTCTTAGAGTGTACGTGATGAGCACAGAGCAGAAGTCTGATACTGAACCATGCCATATGATGAGATGGTCTGGAATGACAGAACTACATAAAAAAATTATATTGAATTGCCTTTAACTCATTCATTTTATTAAACGGTGAAAAACATTGGCTTAAGTCAAGTATGTAACCTACCACATTTAAAGTCTTAAACAAATAAAAAGCCTTTGTGTGAGGAACTGACCAAATACATTCACTGACAATCTGGAAATTTCTGAAAAACAAGCTTGAAAAGGACTACTCACAAAATCATGAAAAAGTCTATAGATCTGAAGTAGAAATGTAAAGCATACGCAGTTCAGAGAACAAACTGTCCTTTGGCCTTAACCATAACATTTACCTTCCTAAAGAGTTTAGCTTTAACCACATTACACATATGCCAGTGACACAAATGAACTAAAAGCATCTTAAGCTGCCAACCACACTCTTACAGTAATAACGGCTGGGTCAAAACACCCTACAAAACCACTACATTTGTTTTCCGAATGGCAATACAAGTTGCTTTACCTAACAAAGGCTTTGAGATGCCAAAAACATACAGTGGCTTCAACTTTAAAGATTATGAAGTGCTACAAGTAATAAGAAACAAGGTAGAGAAACTCACAAACTACAACATTCCAATGTAGCAGACAGGACAGACAGTGATCACTGAACCAAAGCAAACAACCCAAGAGTCTCAAGGAACCTCAGCAATACAGAAACGGAAGTAAAACGTTAGCAGAACAGAGGTTCATTAGAAATCATCTGTTTTGTAGTCCGATAAAAAGAGAATGACATTGAAACAGGTTTCGAAGTACAATTTGCTTTAAACAATACGTTATAGTTTCCATGTAAAAGAAACTGCAATAAACTCAGTGACAATCCACATGCATATTCCATGTGCAGAGTTATGCATGCACAGATACAACCCTAACAACCTTAAGCACCGCAAGCTATAAGAAACAACGAGCAAAAAAATCATCCACTGAGTTCCATTGCAGCAGACTAACTTCCAGACGGTCATAATCGAAAGGTTTCTCGCTATCACAAGCACTAGGATGTATTCAGCACTTTAACACAGCAGTGGAGCAGAATATTAAGATGGAGCAAAGTTGATGTAATTGGTTCTGGAGTCCTCCTCATAACAAGAGTAATTAACAGATATTGAAGTAAATTGTAAACTAGGTTTGTTGTATATTGTGTACAGCTCTAGCAATTCCTAAACAAACAGTCACGTATATACATTTTTTAGAATTAACTTTATCTTAAATTCCGATACAGTCTGCAGAAACATGATCGATAGATTGTGCAGCAATTGAGTGTAATCTGGGCACCAGTGACAAGATTCAGCATCAGTCAGATGTCACGCATAAAAAAAATTCCAAAGGAGAATCTGATAACCTCTGAAAACAGAAATGGAGGAAAAGAAAATGTTAACAACTGCTTAAGCAGATATGAATTTGGCATCCGTAACTAAAGAGATGAGCATTGAAGACCGTTTAGGCTACAGATTACGGATAGGGAAAATTCAGTTTGTATTGTCTTTGTGACTGTATGTGTTTGTGTGGCTGGAATCACACAGAGCATGTGGATGGTCACTCAAGATCTCTTTACTGGAGCATGTCACAGACAAACACGGCCAAAAGCTGGTTAAAGGACAGTGCATCAACGTTGCTCAAAGTCAGCAGCGAGAGATGTGAAACTCTGCTGAATATACATTGTTATAAAGAGATTGTGAACATATGGTGGAATAAAACATACATTAAAGAAATTAAATATAAAATCACTTTCTCTGTTCTCATTTCTCATCAAATCACATAAATGCAGAGAAATGATAAACTTAACCATCTTTTACATATTTTGTAGAAGTGAAATACCAAAAGAGACAAACGCACACCTAAAATAGCTCAGTTACACAGTTCAGCACATAGCACGTCTGTTAATGCTAATACTCAACCTGGCTGATAATTTTGGTTTTTTACACAGAACATGACAAATCTGAATATAACGCATACCGGAGACAAACACGACCAAAAGCTGGTTAAAGGACAGTGCATCAACACATCAACGTTGCTCAAAGTCTTTAATGAAATAAACCGAGATACTGAGTTCATGAGCAGGTCACACACACTTCATTTTATCAAACGCAAATAACACATATTTGCCTCGACTGACAGAACTAGCAGACATATGAAGTAAACTTGTGTTAAGTATAAAAGTTCAACCTTACACTTGAAATCAATCTAAACTCATTGTTTATGACGCAGCGATTATTGTTGCGACTTACCATCAGCGAGAGATGTGAGACTCTGCTGGTGGTGACGTAGCTCCGACCTTAATATCACGCATGCCAATGCAAGTGACGCAACAGCCAATGTCGAGTTTTCCCAATTAATGCATGAATTTAACAACATTATTTAAACTCTGTTACATACACCCCCCTTAAATTCTGCAGAACCAGAATATGTAAAAAACTAAATATAAAGAAAATTGAGAAAAAAAAACCTGGTGTGAGTAAAAGAGCTTTACAATACAGCATGTCAGATAATTTATCTCTTCCCCAAGAAGGGTGTATTACCAGGTTCCACACTTCCACACGTCAACGACCTTCAGCACTCCAAAAGCCTATGCATACTAGTTCCATTGGCTCAGATGTGCGAATATGCTCAAGGGGCACACAAGCATTTGGCTCTGGAGTCTTCCCGACAACACAGCCTGATGTCTTTACTCATTACTGGCCAAAAGAACCTTTCAACAGAGGTAGAGAGTTCTTGCACTACCTTGATGTCCAGCTGAGTCATGAACACCACGGAGAACATCAAGTTTTAGAGAATCTGGTAAAATGTATTCAAAGAGTTTCTTATTCATCAGTCGATCCTTCTTTACTCTGTACAGCACATGATTACGAATCTTTAGCTTTTTCCAGTGCTTCAAAAGGTTTGTCACAGAGCTAGATTCCTTTGCTTTCTCACTATTTGAAGGACGTTTAAATCTCGGAACGTAATTGATGACTCTACAGACTATGTTGTCCTGCTCTTGGAGATTTGAAAGTCTGGAAAACGGGATTGCAACAGATGGATCTTCATCAGGGAGCTGGAGTGACGTTGGACTTGACACAGGCAATGGACTAACTCCACCTTCGCAGTGACCACTCAGAAAAGCAGAAACTTCAGCAGCATCAATGGATCCAGAGCATGAGTCTTTCACGTCATCCTGCAACTCGTTCTCAGTTTCGTCATCACTGGTAGCTTGCACGTTCTGACAGTTGTTAGTGACACGGAAGGCATCGTGCACGGTTCCAGTAACAACACCATTTACCTCATCCAAGAGAGAAATGTATGGTTCTTTCAACAGACGATGGCCGACACAAGACTTGACAAAGGGCTCACTGCTCAAGGCATCTGCAACAACGTTTTTCGTGCCTGGCACATACTTCAGGTCAAAGTCATATGCAGCGAGCTTTGCCACCCATCGTTGTTCACACACATCAAACCTGGGTTTGGTAAGAATATAGGTCAAGGGGTTATTATCAGACCATGCAGTGAAATGTCTCCCTTTTAGCCAGTGGCTAAACTTGTCACAAACGGCCCACTTTAAAGCCAGAAATTCTAGTCTATGTGCTGGGTAGTTCATCTGAGACAGAGTGTTTTGCTGGCAGAAGCAACTGGATGTGCAATTTTCTCTCCAGGGGGCACCTGAGATAACAGCTCCTATGCCATCAAATGAAGCATCCACAGAGAGAATAAAGGGATGACTGAAATCTGGGTAAACTAGAGTCACACTGTGCAGTAAGTCTCGCTTTAAAGTTTCAAAAGCAGTACGACACTCACTAGTCCAATCCTCAGGTGAAAGCTTCACGACACTGAGTGGCTTCCTCATTCGACCACACTTCCTCTGGGTTCTTTTCTGTGACTGACCTGATAAGAGACTAAAAAGGTTTTGCCTTAGCTAAACAGTCTAATAAATTGCTGGTAATATAAAATCATACCCAGGAAAGATCTGATCTTTTGAGAAGGGGTTATGCCATCTGCCTCCATGAGGTCAGCAGTCTGGATGTCACTGATCACCTTCACCTTTTCTGGGTCGGTCTGGACACCATTCCCAGTAACAACGTGTCCCAAGAACCTGACGGATCTCCTGAGGAACATGCACTTCTTTGGCGCTAGCTTTAAGTTGTGCTTAGACAGGCGTGAGAAAATAAGTTCCAGTCGGTCAAGAGCCATTCGCTCGGAGCAAAAACCATCAGATCGTCCAAGCAGCAGAGAAGGCTTGTGAAAATGACATCCTCATAAAGGTTGCTGGACTGTTGGTCAAACCCTGAGGTAGATTATTGTACTCGTGGAGGCCAAAGGGAGAGGAAAAAGCAGTGTACTTATGCGCTTCAAACAAGGGAACATTATAAAAGCCAGAAGTCAAGTCCATGGTCAAAAAAAAAAACATCGCCTCCCAAATCTGCGAGTGCATCTGCTTGATGTGGAAGTGGGTGAGCGTCCTTCACTGTCTTCGCATTCAGCCATCTAAAATCTGTACAAATTCGAAGGTCACCATTCTTTTCCACACAAACTAGCGGAGATGCATATTCACTCTGCGACTTCCTTATAATGCCTTTAACTTCCATCTCATTCAAGGCAGTGCTCAGCTTATCATAGTTGCTGGGGGCTACACGTCGATAAGAGAGTCGAAATGACTTCTCGTCCGCCAAGTGGATTTTGTGGACTAAGTCGGTGGCATCTCCGCAATCCATTTTTCCACGTGAAAAGGTTGACTCGTACTTCTCAATGAGGTTAAGAAGTCTATCCTTCCACTCCTGACACTTCACAATCATCCAGATCCAGATCCCGGAGTTCTAATTTATCCAGCACGTTTCTCCTTTTTTATTGGTCCGTACATGATTTACAGGACTTGCAGCACACTGAACGTTACTCTTCAGGTACTCAGCTGAAGACAACTCTTCCACAGCAATACAAGTAAAAACATCCACAAGTGGGGTGGTATAAAAGTCAGCCAGTGACAATCACAGCCTTAAAGTTTACTTGTGTTACAGGCAAGTGTAAAGATCTCCTAAACCGGTCAGGACACTACACAAGAAAATAATGGCCATCAATAAAAATGGTCACCAGGAGTATGTAAAGCCATTGCATAAAATACCTTAACATGCAGATGGAAAGTGCCCTTTTGTTTAAACACCAACTGTGACCAAATAACAGAAAAACATTACCTTTGGCGCATGTAAATTGTTTACTAAAGTTAGATAGAAACAGTCAATGCATGTGCACAATCTTTCAAGAAATGTATATTAGTGCAACCCATTTTCAATTAGTGATGCAATAATTTTCCACTGAAGGAGTGATAATGGAGTTCTTTAGAAAGTAAACCAACACAGTACCAGCTAAACCCTAACCCTAACCCTAAACCCTAACCCTAACCCTAAACCCAACCCTAACCCATGCTGAGAAATCTAATTGTGCCCTGCCTAATCAGACTCGCATGGAAACTTACTGTAACAGTTCCAGACTGTAGAACAGTTCGGTATAACAGTGGAAAAGCACTCCAAGAATTCTAGAAAGACCTTATGGGGATAACAGATAATTGGATCTCTCAGTTTCTCCTCCAGATTTACCAATCTGCAAAATAAAAGCATGAAAGTTCAATACAACCTGCTTAGTACCACCACATAAAGGCTGAGTTAAAACATTAGTTTTGAGAAAAGTGAAAATTATTTTAAGGAACATTCTTCCCAACTCAGTCCGGTCAACCACATCTCTCACTACATTCTAAAAAATACTAACCCTAATCTCTTCTGTGAATACTTGTCCGACAAATAAGGAACACTAAGCCCCTCTCTCAACAGGTAGTGGCCTTGCTTTTGTTGATTTAGTAACTACCCAACCCTAACCTATTGTATTATTGCTCCTGTATGACATCACTCATTGCTCCCTGAACTCACTTTGGATAAAAGCATCTGCTAAATAAATGTAAATTTAAGGAGCAGAATATAGTGCCAAAAAGGTTTTTTTGATAAACCTGCTCATGCTATTAAAACCCCATCACAACAAAAATTAAGAAATGCTTGAATGAGAGTTATGTATAATGTAAATTATTTTTTGTTAATTTAGTGAAACTAAATTTTATTAATGCAGCGTAAACTCCAGCTAATAGCAGTTTGTGTCCATGGATCCACACTTCAAATTTTAACTAAAAATAGTAAATCATTCTGCACCGGCTTACTTCCACACTCTCCTGCACTCCTACACCCCATCAAGATCCCTGCATTCAACAAACCAGCGGCGTCTTGGATTGCCTTCCCATAAGGGCAGTAAATCGCTCTCCCGCTCGTTCTTATTCAGAACTCCTTCCTGGTGGAACATTCTTCCTAACTCTGTCCATTCAACCACATCTCACAACATTTAAAAAACTACTTAAAACCCATCTCTTCTGTGAATACCTGACAAACAAATGGAAAAAAAACACTAACCCTTTCTCTCAACAGGTAGTGCTCTAGCTTTTGTTGAAACCAGTATCTTTGTATTGGCACCTAATGTATTATGGTTCCTGTATGAACTATCGTTAATTGCTCCTAAACTCTTTGTAAGTCGCTTTGGATAAAAGCGTCTGCTAAGTGTCTAAATGTAAATGTAAAATGTAACAATACTGCGTCAATAGTCATTTCAACATAGTATGATTTGGGACCAAAACCCTTAGTGCAAAATTAAAGCAGTGACATCTACACACATTTTGTGTTCCGACTTTAGACATGCAGAGATAAAAACTGAAACAGAAAAAGATTAAGTGCAGTAAGTATTGCGAAACAAGGCACAGACATCCAGTCAGTGACCAGTACCGACAGTCAATCACAGTTAAGTAGAGTGGTATTTTTCACAGCATGTGTCAACGCCGCAGCGGCGCAGAATATCAAACTGGACGACGATCATAATCCTTCTACCAGTAGAGAGACATGTACAGAATTAGCAAGTGTGAATGTAGCAAGTGAAAATGCACAGTAAAAGTCCTTAAGTTGTTTAGAATCAGTTGTGAAGAAGTTTGCAAGAACAGAAGGGATACTCACAGCAGTTGACAGTAATCTAGGCAGAAGGGAAACCATTCTTTCACAGGAAGATAGAAACCCAAGCAGATCCTCAATACAGTCTCCAGTAACATCAGGAATAGTCACAGCTCCATACTACTAAAACTACGCTTTAAACTTGTCCAATAAGTCCATGCCCAGTGTGTTTTTGTACAACAAATACAATGGTTTCATGGAGCCAAAATCCTGTGGTCATTACCCGAGGACCACATTTATTCCAGCGTCACAGGTTGATTCAGTCACTGGAGGCCTGTCAGAAAAACTTGGATGACACTCACCATTAGGGAACAGAACAAACAATGTAGCGCAAAAAGACCAAGACTGCTAGATTGTTGCACACAGAAAATCACTTCGGAAACAAAAGTTGACTGGGAATTCTGTTTGGAATTGAGACATATCAATACACAAACCCAGAAAAGCCAATCAAATTACTGTGGAGAGAAGCTTAACATCTCAGAGTGGCATAAATCCTAAAGGCATATGGATTGATATGCAGGAGAGACAAGAATGCTAAAAAGGAAAACTGCTTAATTTAACCAAAGAGAAATCAAGACAATTAGTCTATTTCCAACCTTGTCCTGGAGAAAACTTAGTTCTGAACATCTTGTATGTCTCCCTCATCTGACAAACCTCATCAACGCATCAGCTCATAAATGACTGCAAGACCAGAATAGGGTGTCATAAGAGAGAATGTGTAGGACTAGGGGTCCTCCAGGACATGTTAAAACCAGTTTAGGGAAAAGCATAGAGAAACATCTCTACTTGCTCGCCAGACCTCCATTCTTGCTCATCACCCTCCATTCTTTGATACATCGCCTAAAAGCAAAGTATTGATTTTTCAAATGATTTTACAAATCTGTGAAACACCTAGTGGGGTAGTTAAAAGATTGTAGGGCTTTAATAAATTGCACTTTTCATTATGCACACAGCGAGCCGGTTCCGGATTGCATCGCTGCCGGCGGCTAGTTTGTATCCTCTGACACTTGCTTCACCTCACATTTGTTCTTGGTCTTATTATTAGTGTATTTTAGTATCGTTACCCATCACTGTCGTTGCAGACTTATTTATAACTTTATATTTTAAACCTATATTAATTGAAACGTAACGCCGCTAGCATATTAGCGTGTTAGCTTGCCTTCTGTTTACATTGTGGAATATCATCTCCCCCTATTTGTCTTGTGTGCTAACTGTTTCTCTTTTTAAGTGTATATACTAAGACTCAACCAACCTTGGTAAGTTAGGATGGCACTTCATACCCGATGAGTTATGGCTTCTATTCCTATTGTTGTTACTTGCACCTCATGTCATATGTTTAGCTTGCCTTCTCTGTCAGTGGCGAGGGTTTTACATGTGATAAATGCAGGGAAGTAGTTAGGCTGACGGAGAAGATCTTAGAATTAGAGTCTCGCATCCAATCTTTATTTGAGGATAGTAAGAGTGTAAGGACTGTAGAAAACACTTCTGATGCGAGCAATGTTAGCGCACACAGCTCTGTTCCGGTTGAAAATCCCCTGCAGCTGGGAAACTTTGTGACTGAGACTGCATAGTCGCAGGACAAAACATCACTCAACCGTTCCGATTAAAGTCTTGAACAGGTTTGCCCCGCTCAGTGACGCACCGACTGAGAAACCTGCTGAAAGTGCCCTAGTGATCGGTGATTCTATTGTCCGGAACGTTAACAGAGACACCTCCACCATAGTCAAATGTTTACCAGGAGCCAAAGCGCCTGACATCAAGTCAAATTTAAATGTGCTGGCTAAGACTAATCGTAAATTCAGTAAGATTGTTATTCACGTCGGCGCAAATGATGTTAGACTCTGTCAATCGGAGATCACTAAAGATAATATTAAAGAGGTGTGAGCTAAACGATGTCAGACACTGTAATATTCTCTGGCCCCCTTACTGCTTACCGTGGTGATGAGATTTATAGCAGATTATCATCACTAAATGGCTGGTTGTCTGAGTGGTGCCTGCAGAATAATATAGATTTTATAAATAACGAAGAGTTTAGAGGGCAGACCTGACCTGTTGAAATGAGATTGTCTCCATCCCTCCTGGGATGGGGTTTCCCTCCTCTCTAGAAATTTGGCACACAGTCTTAATAATGCTAAAGTCTGACTACCTAGGGCCCAGGTCAGGAAGGAGACAGAATGGCTTAACCAACTGTCTGCTTGCCGTCTCGCGTTACAGAATACACAAAATATACAACATGTAATAATCACTTTTTACAAACAACAAAATAGAGACTGTGTCTGTCCCCCGGATTAGCAAACATAAGATATTGCGTAAACCTCTTGAAAGTAATTTAATAAACGTTAAACAAATCAAACATGAACAAAATACAGATAATCAAATGTTACGACTCGGATTGCTTAATATTAGATCTCTCTTAAATAAAGCACTTTGTTAATGATTTGATAACTGATCATAAAATAGACATGCTTCGTTTGACAGAAACATGGCTAAAGCCAGATGATTATATTACTCTAAATGAATCCATTCCCCAAGATTATTACTATAAACACGAGCCTCGTCTAAGGTAGAGGGGGAGGTGTCGCTGCACTTTACAATAATTCTTTTATCACCTCTCAGAAGTCTAATTTTAAATACAATTCTTTTGAAGTCATGGTACTTCACGTATCGACACCTAATACTAAGGACAAAACATTTTTAAAATTTATTCTAGCTATTGCATATAGGCCTCCAGGGCACCACACAGATTTTATTAAAGATTTTGGTGGGTTCTTATCAGAACTAGTACTGGCCGCAGATAGAGTCCTTGTCGGTGACTTTAATATCCATGTAGACAATGATACAGATGCCTTGCGACTGGCTTTCAAAGACACTCTTAACTCCATGGGCGTTAGTCAACATGTGTCAGGACCCACTCACCTTCGTAATCATACTTTAGATTTAATACTTATGGTATAAATGTGGACGATGTTAAAACAGTTCAGCAGAGTGAAGATATTTCGGATCATTAACTGATATTATGTTTGCTTCAATGGCCTATGGCTGCAAATCAAACTCCTTGTTACAAATATGGTAGAACGTTTACTTCAACTACCAAAGTTGTGTTTCTCGATAATCTGCCTGAATTGTCTAAAATATCTAGCATGAGTAAAAGCGTTGACGATTTTGACACTACTATTGAAAATTTTAACTACTTTCTTGGAAATATTAGACACAGTTGCTCCTCTGCGTTTAAAGGAAATTAAAAATAGCAGCCCAACACCGTGGTATAATGAACACACTCAGACTCTAAAAAAGCGTCCCGGAAAATGGAGCGCAACTTTAAGAAAACTAATTTAGAGGTATTTCGTGTAGCATGGAAGGATAGTACTCAAAATTACAGGAATGCCATAAAAACGTCTAGATCCGCCTACTTTTCAACACTAATAGAGAAAAACCATCACAACCCTAGGTTTTTATTTAACACGAGGCTAAATTAATAAAAAATAAGTCGTCATCGACGTCAGATTCTGATTATCAGCATAACAGTGATGAATTTATGAACTACTTCGAGTAAAATCCAAGATATAAGAGAAAATATAATGCAACCTGTAGTGAAATCCGCTGAACAAACTAACTACAGCACCCCTAAGGAGAAATTCCAATTATTTTCTACAGTAGATCACGATGAACTGTCTAAAATCATTAGATCATCTAAATCAACAACATGCATGCTAGACCCTATACCTACAAAACTACTGAAAGAAATGCTCCCAGAAATTATAGATCCTCTTCTCAGTATTATTAACTCATCTCTGACATTAGGACATGTGCCTAAAGCATTTAAGGTGGCTGTTATAAGGCCTCTTAAAAAACCAAACTCGACCCTAAAGAACTAGGGAATTACAGGCCTATATCGAATTTACCTTTTATATCTAAAGTTCTGGAAAAAGTAGTTTCAACTCAATTATGCGCCGTCCTCCAAAGGAATGACATTACTGATGAATTCCAGTCTGGATTTCGAGCATGTCACAGTACAGAGACTGCTTTGATCAGAGTTACAAATGATCTGCTTTTAGCGTCTGACCGTGGGTGTATTTCATTATTGGTGCTGCTAGACCTCAGTGCTGCATTTGACACCATTGACCACAGCATACTTCTACATAGACTCGAAAATTACGTCGGCATTAACAGAATAGCATTGAAATGGTTTAGGTCTTATTTATCTGACCGTTTTCAATTTGTAGCAATAAACAATGAGGGTTCCCGCAAATCACAAGTCCAGTACGGTGTACCACAGGGCTCAGTCTTGGGGCCTCTGCTCTTCGCATTATACATGCTACCTCTAGGAGATGTAATAAAGTGACACGGAATTAGCTTTCACTGTTATGCTGATGATACTCAACTTTATATTTCCTAGAAGCCTCATGAAACCCAGCAGTTCCATCGAATAAAGGATTGCATAGTTGACTTAATGTGGATGAGTAACAATTTTTTGCTACTAAACTCGGACAAAACAGAAGTGTTACTTACTGGACCGAAAACTGCTATGCGTAACAACCAAGAATACTGCTTAACGATTGACGGATGCTCCATAAAATCCTCATCATCAGCTGAGAATCTTGCCGTTGTATTCGACAGTACTCTGTCATTTGAAAGCCATGTCGCCAACACCTGTAAAATTGCATTTTTCCATTTTAAGAATATATCCAAATTACGTCATATGCTGTCACTGTCAGATGCAGAGAAATTAATTCATGCATTCATGACATCAAGACTAGATTACTGTAATGCACTTCTAGGTGGTTGCCCTGCGGGCCTATTACAAAAACGCGGCAGCTCGAGTTCTTACACATACAAAAAAGTATGAGCATATAACCCCGGTTCTGTCAACCTTGCACTGGTTACCTATAAAGCATCGCATTACTTTAAGATCTTGCTTATTACCTATAAAGTCCTACATGGTCTAGCGCCGCAGTATTTGAATGAACTTCTATTGTATTACAGACCTCCATGTACATTACGCTCTCAGGCGTCCTGTCAGTTGGTAATACCTAGAATTTCAAAATCAAATGGAGGTGGTAGATCCTTTTCTTATCTAGCGCCTAAACTTTGGAATGTTCTTCCCTGCACGGTCCGGGAAGCAGACACACACTGTCAGTTTAAATCTAGACTAAAGACTCATCTTTTTAATCTTGCATACACTACACCTCCATAATATTAATCCTCAGAGGATTTAGGCTGCATTATTTAGATCAACCGGAACCAGGAACACATCCAACAACAAATGATGTACTTGTTGCATCAAAGAGTGCAGAACAGTACTCTACTCTCAGCCAGTCTTGTCTCTTTGTTCCAAGGTTAACGCAGGATGCAGTTCATGCCCAGACCCGATGGCAGAGCTGAGAATGGGAAGCAGTGACCTGACAAGAGCTAAGAGGATAGAGCTGGATAAAGGACACGACAACTTTGTTTTTCCTACAACATTTCAAATGCTATTAGATTGTTAATGATAACCTTAAATCATTAATTTTTATTAAGCCTTGTTGTGCAAGCACTGTTGAGCTTGTGCAGAGGCAGCAGCTTTTGCCAGAGGGGAACTGGAATCCCTGGTTGGGCCTGGGTTCCCCTGAGGTTTTTTTTCTCTATGGGAGTTTTGGGTTCCTCACCACCGTTTGCATATTGTTTTGCACCATCTGCCTGGCCGGGGGGCTGCTTTAGAATTCAAACTTGTATTCAATGAGTCTCATGTACAGCTGCTTTGTAACAATGGAAATTGTAAAAAGCGCTATATAAATAAAGTTGAGTTGAGTCGAGACGAGACATGTTCAAACATCACCACCTGCTAGACCTGTAGAAACATTTCCACTTGCTCACCGGACCCGTTCAAACATCACCACCTACTAGACCTGTAGAAACATCTCCACTTGCTCACCGGACCCGTTCAAACATCACCTACCAGACCTGTAGAAACATCTTCACTTGCTCACCGGACCCGTTGAAACATCACCACCTACCAGACCTGTAGAAACATCTCCACTAACCCATAAGGCCTTCAGAAGTGTCGACACTCATTCACCATACCTGTTCAAATATCACCACCCACAAGACCTACTGAAACATCTCCCCTCACAAACCAGACTTCATTTAACGTCTCCACTAGCTTACACTAGCTTTTACTTGTATGAAGCATCATACAAGTAAAATTTTCACCACCTACCAGATCTGCAGAAACATTTCCACTCGTCCACCAGAACTATAGAAACGTCTCCACCCGCCCACCAGAAACGCATCCACTAACTCACCAGACCTGCAAAAATATCACCAGATTTCCCAGCCTGTAGAAATACCCTCCTCAGTGACCACACCTTTAAAACATAACTTCACACTTACCAGACCTGTACAAATATATCAAGTGTGCGCATGCTCCTCCTGGTTGACGTGTGGTTGTGCTTTTCCAGGGAGAATGGTCCAATATGGGACTAATAAAAGTTGTCACAAATAAGATTTTCATGTTCTAAAAAAACTTTTAGAAACCTATATGAATGCTGGGGGACTGTAACTGCACAGAAATACTACATCATACATCCAACTCGTTTTTGACAAGTTGACCATGTCAAGCATGAGACAGCACATTTAACTTGTAAAAAAAGTCAGAATGCATGAACCACAGTTGCACATCCCCTTAAAAAAAAAAAAAAAGTAAAATTTCCTGGTAACAAAAAAATATCCTACCTCCAAATTATAACTGCTTCTACAGCCACAATTCTAAATGGCTTTTAAAAATTTTTAAAAATTGAAACGCACATGTAAAAATATCTAAAGAACAAAAATGATTGTTATTCAAAATATTCCCATAGACAGCAATAAACACTTTCTGCCTTTTGATTTTATTAGAATATTTTAAATTATAAATGATATTTGTAAATTTACATTAGACCCATGCCCACCAGGACAACCACAATACATCAAAGGTTTAGGAATACCATTATAAAGTAAACGGCATTTTAAAAAGTAAAAAAGAACAGTTACACCCATTTGTTTTTATAAAATTGACCAAGCTAAAGTTAATAAACATGATGCCTTGCATTGTTAAAGAAACAACGTAAAAATAGCCTCCATTAATTATGGTAAATAATTTTTTTAATATAATACACAAGTAAAAGTAATCATATCATCCAGTCATGTTTAGCACTTAAATCATGCACTCACCTCAGTGTTGAGGTGCTTTACTCTGAGGGATAGAGCACGTGTACCCTACCACCTGTGGATGGGTTTCGATTCAGATGTTCCGATTCTATACACCCGTTGTGAAATGAAAAGGTGACATCTAGTGGATAGTAGTAGCAATAACATTTCACGTTAATGTTCAGTGCTTGCGGAAATATGAAAGAAAAAGCACAATTCGCAGCTTTTGTGAATAGAATCGAAAGCATAAAAAGAATATTAATCCATAAAAATCCTAAACCTTTGGAAAAATTAAAATCACTGATTAGATGATTTTTTTTTTAAGTAGACCATCAATCAGAGACGATGCCTTTTGGGCTTTAAAACCAAAAAAACAATGACATATAGATGCATACAAGCGCGGTTTAGCTTTTACTCACGACATGACGGTAGAGTATTCAACAAAAGTCAGATTAATTCACCAGTAATATCATCTCACGATAACATCAAACAAGCAGGTTTTATGACTGGTAGCGAACCAAAAAAAAACAAAAAAAACTTTTGAGTGCTGCAGACCATTTTAAATACTCCTAAACCCGCGTTCCGCTTTCAATAACCAATCATTTCCAGAAGCGTCCTTTCATCCAATTACCTCTTAGTATCAATGCAGTGCGTCATCAAACCGGCTGTTTACAACAGGCGGTGAGAAACATTTGATTTCGCAAATATATGAACGTTATGATCCTTATATAAACAAGTGAATACAAACACAAAATATATTTTGCACACGTTAATGGATGAGGAGCAAGTACAGATGAGAAGACGCAAGATAGCGCTCTGCTTTCACTTATAAACAAAAGTGGTATTTCGGTCCAGGATTTGGCATGGTTTAAACCATTCCAAATTGATTTGATTAGCTTAATCTCAGATAAAATATATATTTTTTAAATCCACAGACGCGAACTAACGCGAAACAGTCCGTCTTTGTTGTATAATTAAATCCCCAATCGATGCTGCACGTCCTTCTGTCTTTTGCTGAGCATCGGTGTGTTCTCATCGCATCTCATCTGGTGAACACAAACACAAATCTGAAGTCATAATGAGCTGTTCAGGATGAACTTTTCTGCTTCCCAATTGTGTCATTTAAATCAAATATAATAAATACAAACTTAAATCAAAAACTAAACATTAATAACATTTTCTGTCTGTAAAAACAATTGCTCATTGATGTGTGATCTCTCATGCAATAACCAACTCTTGAAAGTCACTGGATCTAAAAGACATTCAGTTACGCTACAATGTTAAATTGGATGAGAGCATGGCAAATTGTCTATGAAATTTTGACAAAAGCGTTAGGGAATACGAAATACGACAGCAGTTAGGGTTAGATCATTTTAGGTTTACGGATGGATTACGTTAGGGTTGGGGTAGGGGTACGTTAGGGTTAGGATATAGGGGTTAGTGTTGGGTTGGGGTTACTTTAGGGTTATGTAACCTAACCCTACAAGACAGTGCTGCTTTGCTGAACGTAGGAATCTTGATTGGCCGTAGGAAGGTGTGAAAGTATTCCGTTGCAGATCCAGTGATAGTCCTCTAGGCAAGCATTAGTGACTTGAATCTGATAATGGCTTCAACAGGTAGCCAGTGGAGAGCGATGAAAAGGGGTATCACGTATACTCAGGAATTCAGAAAAGTAAAGAAATATAACAGTTAAAGCAAAATTATTAATATTTTAAAATTGATGTTAGCAGTAAGAAACAATGTAGCAATTAATCAACCGAGAATTCGATTTTGGAAGACTAACATGATGGAGATGTTGATCACTAAAGATTCTTACCATAAAGATGACACTTGTGGTAGCCTACTCAATGCTTGAAACCACATTGCAGTCGAGGAGAGCATTGATCTAGACTGAACTTGGATCTAAAGTTGAAAAAAAATCAAAATATGCAGGATTCAACTTACACAAAATGATGCCATGCACTCAGCAGTCACTGGCAGCACTCATAGCTAGGCATGCAGCAGCAGGATTCAAGTCTAGAGCTACAGTTTCTAGTTTCAGATATTACAGAGAAAAACCAAGAAGCAAAGAGATTACCATAAGGGCCATCCTCTATTACAGCTTGGGGAATACCCTGAACGAAAGTATGGGTAAAAAGATTTCTCAAGTCATGCATTTTGTTTATGCTGAAGAACCCTTACCCATTTACAGCTATAAATATAATAATGAACAAAAATGATTAAAGAAAAATGAAACCCAAATAGGTTGAACAGGTACTCCGTTTTGCTCTACTGGATTTACATTTAGGCATTTGGCAGACGCTTTTATCCAAAGTGACTTACATTGCTTTATCCTATAAATTTTACATAGGTATTTGCAATCCCCTGGGATCGAACCCACAACCTTGCCTTGTTAACGCAATGCTCTTACCACTGAACTACAGGAAAGCCATATATACACACACACACACACACACATTACCACAGATTATAGATCCAACCCCAATGAAACACCTGAAGCAGCCAATCATAGTCTTACAGTTCCCTTCTATTGCAAGTCAGATCAAGAAAAACGACAGTTTGCCATGTGAAAAATCTAGATAAATAGTCCGAAACCATATCAGACCTGGCTTAACAGTGAATGATTTTTTTCTTTTTAACACCAAACAGCAACAAAGACTGTGCGCATGGCCTACGATGAACCTACCAGAAACATAATACCAATAAAGACACCATGAAAGACATCATCCATGCATGTAACAATAAAAACAGAGTTAAGCATTTACAAAAGTGACTAAACAGTAAATTCCACCAACAGAAAAGCCTGACAGCAGACAATTGGGTAACCTACACAGACCTGTTACCAGTTTAGAGAACATCTGTATTTTCTGTATCATAGGGTGAAATGTGTTGAAGTACAAAGCACAACATGGAAATCAGGAGTATGCAGAAGTAAAACCAGAAATCAAGTAAACAAGTCAAGGTTTAAAGGGCTACCTCGTGGTTGCTGATGATCGAGATGGATCGGTATGTAGATTTACAGTGTCACAGCTGCACTCACTAACTTTCACTAAAAGTTACTGAGATATTCTTTATTAAGAAAAGGGAGAGATTTTGAGTCGTGATTTAGGAAGTTTCATTTGTTAAAACTGCTTGGGTCTAATTTGGACTTGCTGTTCACCTGAGTTACAGGTAGGTGTGTTAATGTGGTTGGGGCTAAACTGTAACAGATCTTTAGGGGCTGGAATGAACACCTCAGCATTAATGCATTACAAAAAAACATCTACCATGACTAAAACATAACACAGCTAAGTATTAAAAAACCATAATACAATATCCGTTTCTGAGATTGAATATACAGTCTAGTAGTCTTCAGGTAATGTGGAACTCCATGAGGAAAACTGAACCACCTTGCTATAAGATGTAAGAGGGGTCAAAGAAACAGTCCAAGTCTGCTTTTCCATGTAAACTGGATATATCAGCTGGTTTTCAGAGACTGAACAGCAGCAAACAGAGAAACAAAGTCTGCAAGAATAACTTTTGCTTTTAAAACTTTAGCTAAAGATCTGAATGTATACTTGAAAGATTCTACTGATGACAACACCACCTTTATATGCTTTACAAGGACAACACGCATGAAGGAAACATGCTGCAGCTGTTCAGAAGGAGAAAATGGGGGAAATACGGAGTTACAATAAACCCATGTCTGGAGCTGCCACAGTCATCTTTAACCTCAGAATAAACACACAGAGATAGGAACAAAGAGAAATGTTGAACATTTTGTTGAGGACTATATGTCGTTTTTCAAATTGCCCACATCAAAATTTAAGTCAGAAACATTTATACAGAAGTCACGTTTAACTTTTCAGCACAGTTAGCCAAAACAATTTGACTGCTCCAGTACCTATAGGGATGACGTAAAAAAACAGATCAACAAATTCAAATGGGAATAGAAGTTAATAACTGAAAAATAAGCAGTGCATTTTCGTTTAAACACCGTTTAAGACAAAACAGATCCTTCTCTATACTGATGTGTTTCCAAAAATCTCCATTCAGCCCACACTTTTAAAACATGTGACATGACCATACAGACACAGATAATTTTGCCATTTACACCAGCTTCATTTTCTTGGAACAAACAAGAGTAAAACCCAGTCCAACACTGCAATGGTAAAAAAACCTTGTCTGGAGCTCCTACAGTCACCTTTAACCTCAGAATAAGCTTTGAGTTACAGAAACTTGGTCTAAATGTGAACTAGTAAGTTGAAATGCAAATTTGATTTAAATTGTTAAAAAAGCTTTTGTACTTCAGCAGTGTACAGATCTGGCCCAAACCCATCATAAGTTCTGGGCCAGATGTGTAAAACGGACCTGGGCCGGTGTCTTTTAGCACAATGGGCCAATAGCAGCTCAGATCTGTTTTCCTAATCAGGGCCAGAACTGGGCCAACTCTGGGATAGCTATTACCAAATATACAAACATTCCCTGACGCTCAAGCAGTAAACACAGTATGCTTAAAGTTAGGTGGGTGTAAATCTCTGAAAATTATAAATTGTCAAACTTGGTCAAATAAATTTTGTCCTTCCAGAACCATTTTATAGCTTTTGGAAGGCGTTACTAAATATATATTTTTATTATTTCAACAAAATACAACAATTTAAACTGGTTACCCTACCTAAAGGTTTACGTGCATCCGACTTTTTAATGTAGCGTTGACTTCTTGAGTATCATGGAATGTTTTTTGTAATCGTTGTCAATGAGTCTCTCAATTCTCCTTAGAATAAAAAGATGAATCTCATCATTCAGTCACTGAAGAAAAAGGGTCAATAAAGCAAAGCTTGTGAAGGAGTTACACCATTAAACTGTCAACAGGTCTTCAGAAAAATCCTTCAGACAACAGAACAACAACCATTACAAGACATAAATTTCACTGATGGTTCAGGTAACGTTTAGGACCCAGTTGTGCAGGTATGTCAAGTCTTGAACTAGTTTACTTTTGAAATGTAGATAATTATGTGTAAACTTTATGAAAATGTCTGTTACGTGAAATAACATGGCAGTAATTCAAAAACGAATTTCATACATTTTCAACATTTTCTCTGGAAGGGGTATCTGTAAACTTTTGACCACAACTCTACAGTATAAAGGATTTTAAACTTCACATTTTTTATTTTTTTTATTTCCAATTTGATGCCAGCAACATTTAAAAAAATATGGGACAGAGACAAAAAAAGCCTTGTGTACTTCAAAAAGTTAATAACAGTATAACAGTTCTCAGAACAATCAGAACTTTCAATATACAGTACCAGTCGAAAGTTTGGAAACACATGACTGAAATGATTTTAAAAATCTTAAATGTTTGAAATAACTTTTCCAGATAAAAATATAATTGTGCCAACATGTCAATACGATTTACGATTACTATAAAAGGTGAAAAAACATAAGCGTTTGCAAATTTTAACCAGTACTGTATATTTAAAAGAATTATGAAACAAAGATTGACCAACAAGGCCAAAAACTGTTGGGCAGCGAAAAGCCTATACAGAAAACTGCAGATAGGGGTCTGGGCATCTCTACTGTCCCTGTCAATACTATGACCCTGATGGACTTACTAGTTTGAAGAATGGACGTTAATACAGTTGTTGGCCTCCTCAGCTCAAACACTCAAATTGCTTTCGTCAACCATCATTGCGCCTTAATTGGTGATGGAAATGTGTAAACTTTGGTTGGTTTGTACTCCAGAACTCATTAAAGGTGATTCCTCGTCTCTAAAAAAAAAAAAGAGAAAAAAAATCATTACAGTATTTTATATTTTCCTGACAAACACCAAAACAAACCGTTTTTGGCTTCAAATTAATGTACAGAAGAGAAAGCACTATTGTGTGCCCTGTAAATATTACGTAAAGTTATTACAGTTAAATGCCAAAAATTTGAAGTAATCCCTCTAGTTCTAAACCAAAGTGTGAAAGCAAAACATTCTAGATTGGAGGCTAAACTTTCTAGATAAAAAACTAATAATTTAATACAAGTGCATGCATATTGCCTATGTTTAATGAAAATCTTTTGTAATGAAGAGTGGCATGTACAAGAGAGTGGTCCTGCAATTACACAACAAGCAACAGAGACCGTAACAGTAAAGTCAGTGGAGTTCATGTCATCCATGCATATTTGTCATAACTTATGAACTAGTGTTATTTGTATATGACATTATATATGATATAAAACGGATTCAAGGTCTATATGAAATGACATGAAACTCTTGTAGAACATGAAGTGAAGACAGATATTCATGTTATATAATGTTCCTAGACAATTTCTCAATTCATTTATTCAATTAACTAAGTAGTGGTCAGGAAAAAATACATTTGTGAGTTTGTATTTTAAGAATAATGAAACTAAATCAAACAACACTTTAATTGGGGAATGAAATTAACTTTTCTATTAAAGGAGAAATATTTCAGAAAAACATCTGATCTTCATAAGGGCAATATGTTAATAACCTTATTAAATGTAAATTGACATCTGTATTTTATGTAAAATATGTATATTTAATCAATTAATTCAGCAAATAAGAATGTAGTATAGACCGTAATATATTATCAACATCAAAAAAAAGCCATCTTCACACTGCAGAAGATGAATCTGTTTTGGCTCGTTACAAAGACTTTTTATCCCATTATAAGAAACGAGTCATACTTACATCGTAGGCCTATCTGTACTCTGCTGTTAATCTTCTGATTGGCCATTACCTCAAGCGCAGTCACTCAGGTGTTGTAATACTCAATGCTGCAATTAAAACATGGAAAATAAAAATCTTTTCATAAACGTTACTTTGAATGATCAACATATTCACATTATAAATTCTCCCTCAAGCATGCACACACATTCAACAGCGCATTAAATAGTCTCTTTAACGTTACTTGAGTAAATGGCTCGCGAACTGTTAAATCCCACAATTACAGTGCAGTGTTATCTCAAATTTAACGTTGAAATTTGATAAGTTGTTCAAATTTACCAATAATATTCTTACAGACCTTGGCCATCATGTAAGCATGCTCTAGTTATACTGATCTAAGGGCAGAAAAACTCGCAACAATTTTATGTGAAGCAGTAACGCTATACTGTTGAGTTATATGTTCATTAATCATATTTGTGTAACTTTTGTTTTGATGCGTGCTAGGAGTTCATTGTGCGCATGTGTGAACAAACGGGACTTATTTTGACTAGTTCAGTGAGAGCAAAAGCTAGCTGCAACTGTGTTCTGCTGCTTGTGTGTGAGTGCTGATGTTCCCTCGTGTGCTGATTTTATACCAGTGCGTTGAGATGTAAATCAACAAATAAATAACACGAAGTTATATCTGAACGAGTCTTTAATGAATGGATGACGACAACATATTGCACATTAACATGACGGATGGAAATTAAATCGTAAAATATACAATGTAATAAATGAACAAGTAATTCATTAATAGAACAGTTTGACAACACGCTGTGTGACTTACCTTACTGATGTTTTTGAGGAATAACGTTACCGCTGCGGGGTGCCTCCACACTTCAGAAAACTTCGCACGTTTGGTTACACAGATACGGCCCGCATCTGCTTAACGACTGTCGTTCTCCCCCACTGAAACCAGGCTCAGTCTGTATCTGTACTAAAGCAGTGAAACTGATGCGACTAACGCGGATTTGCCGGTTTGAAGACTGATCCGGTTCGGAGTCCCCTGCTATCTGGGAATCTAATACCATAGAGAACTGCAGGACTCTGTAAAAATAAATAACTAAATACATTTTCCTTAAATACTGTGCATATATTATAGAATATCAAAGCCTGGAAATGCTTCCATTAAGCTCTCACAGTCGTTTCTTTGTACCTGGACTCATGTTTTTTTGTTGTGGAGACAAAGGATGGGATCGGGGGTTTTATATAATTTTCTGTTACATTCCTATCGCATCTGATAGCATTGGACCCGGAGAGTTAAGAACTTCAATATATGGTGGTGCGTGACGTGACGCTTCACAGGCAGTTTGGATGCAAGACTTAATATAAAGATCAGCATGGGCCAACACTGGCCTTACCCACAAGAGATTGAGCAGAACAATGGCTGGTATGGTGGGATCCGTAACACCATTTGATAAGCTGCAATCATGGGAAGAGTATTGTGAAATATTGAGCCATTTCTTCGTGGCAAATGATGTGGAAGAACCAGAGAAAAAACGAGCCATATTAAGAGGCGTGGGAGCGCAAACATTTACACTGATGAGGAATTTATTGAGTCCTGAAAAACCGGAACAAAGAGTTACTGGTGAGTTTGCTGAAAAATCACTTTAATCCAAAGCCCAGTGAAAGTGCAAAGGTGGAAGTTTAATTCACGTAAAAGGCACCCTGATGAAAGCATAGTGGAATATGTGGCGGAACTGAGAAAGATGGCACAAGATTGTAGTTTGAGACACACTCACAGTGATGCTGAGAGAGATTAGTTTGTCGGTGTTAATGATGATGGCATGGAATTATTGGCTGAGGATGGACTGACATTTGAGATAGCGCCAAGAAAAGCTCAGGCTATTGAAGCTGCCAATAAGGATATGGCTGATATGCACAAAGATAAAGGAAGTCGGCTTAGCACCACCGTTTTTAAAGTGGATATCGGAGAACAAAGTCGAGTGTTACAGAAATGTGTTATCGATGTTGTGGGAGTAACCATGCACCAAAAGACTGTAGATTTTCCAAAGAATAGTGTTACAAGTGTGGAAAGATCGGACATGTGGAAAGAGTGTGTAGAATGAAACTTCAAGAAACTGATAATGATAGAAGCCGGGAAGCAGGCAAATGGGGTCTAGGACAACAATCAAGGAGGGCAAATTACCTTCAAGAGGAGGATGAGGAAGAGCAGCCTGAAGAAGCTTTCACTATGTAAAGTATAGAGACACCACAGCCCCAGGTACCGCCTATCACAGGTGTTGTTGGTGAATGAAGGCCCTTTGAAATTTGAGATTGATACTGGATGTAGTGTGACGGTATTATCACAGGTGGAATATGCCAAACTGGATGCTAAAAAGAAAATGGCCGAAACTAAAAAAAGTTTAAGTTTAAAAACATATACAGGACAGTCAGTAACTGTTCTAGGGACCACAGAAGTTCAGGTGAAGCATAACGGACTTACCAAAGAACTCACCGCAGTGGTAGTGGCTGGAGTGGGGCCCAATTTATTAGGACGGTCACGGCTCTCAGAACTGGAACTCAGCTGGGAAAATGTGAAGATTAAAGACAGCTCTGAGTGGTTACAGGATATATTAAGGAAACATGAAACTGCTTTCAAGGAAGAATTGGAAACTTTAAGAGGAGCCAAGGCTAAGAGGAGCCAAGGCTAAGATTCATGTACCAAGGGATGCAAAGCCTCCTTTCTTTAAATCAAGGTCCTTGCCGTTTGCTATGAGAGAAAAGGTTGAAGCAGAACTGGATCCGTTGCTTAAGGATCATATCATAGAGCCTGTGAAATTTGCAGATTGGACAGCACCTGTAGTGCCAGTAGTAAAACAAGATGGAACAGTGAGACTACGGAGTAACTATTAATTAAGAATCGGCCCTGGAGCAGTACCCCATTCCCCGATTGGAGGATATGTTTGCAGTCTTTGCTGAAGGACAAAAATACAGTAAATTAGACATGATTCATGCATATCAACAGATTACCTTAGATGAAAACTCCAAGCAGTATGTAACCGTGAATACCCATAAAGGATTGTTTATGTATACTCGTTTACCTTTTGGAGTTAGTTCAAGCCCAGCTATTTTTCAGAGGACAATGGAAGGGGTCCTGAAAGGTATTTCAAAGGTGACTGTTTATCTGGATGATATCTTGATGACAGGACGAGATGATCAGGGGCATTTAAGCATATTGGAGCAAGTGTAGGAAAGGTTGGGGGAGTGTGGTTTGCGATTAAAAAGGGGAAAGTGTAAATTCTTGGAAAAGGAAGTTAATTTCCTGGGACATAAAGTGGATGCCACTGGTATTCATCCAGTGCCAGAAAAAGTTCAAACAGTGCAAGATGCCATGGCACCGACCTCTGTATCAGAGCTGAAAGCATATCTGGGATTGTTTCATTTTTATAACCGGTTTCTGCCAAATCTTTCAACATTGCTTGCTCCCTTACACAGACTTTTGAAAAAAGGAGGTCAAATGGTCCTGGAAAGAGGAACAAGAAAAAGCCTTTAAGTCCAAAGAGATAATTCAGTCGAACAAAGTCTTAGTACACTATGATGGAAAAAAAGACCTCATACTTTCCTGCGTCAGCCTATGTGGGAGCTGTGTTGGCACATCGGATGCCCAACGGAACTGAGAGGCCCATCGGGTTTGTATCATGCACAATTTCAATGCCAGAAAAAACTACTCCCAGCTAGAAAAAGAAGGGTTAGCTGTAGTGCTCAGAGTAAAAAAATTCATAAATATCTTTATGGACATAAATTTGCAATCTGTACTGACCAGCCATTACTCTGGTCTTGGCCAAGGCCTCCAAGAATCATACAATGGGCAGTGATGTTGGGGGCATATGAATATGTAATTGCTTACAAAGCAGGCAAGGACTATGAAAATTCTGACGCTCTTAGTCATTTCCCTGTTCCAGTGATTTCGTAGAAAGAATTAAAAGAGGAGCAGGTCTTAATGGTGGACAGCCTTGTTAATCCTTTGACCACATCAGAGCAAAATCAAACTACTGCTGTGGGGAGCCCGTATCATAATTCCAGAGCAAGGATGTTCGGGATTGATGGAACAGTTACATCAGTCTCACCCAGGTATGACCAGGATGAAAGGACTGGCCAGGAGTTATCTATGGTGGCCACATTTAGATGGTGACATTGAGGTCAGAGTAAAAGACTACTGTATGTCAAGAACAAAGAAAAGCCCCTGTTGGTGCACCCCTTCATCCGTGGGAGTGGCCACGAAAGCCTTGGAGAAGAGGGCATATGGACTATGATGGTCCAGTATTTGGCTAAATGTTTTTCATCTTAGTTGACGCCCATTCTAAGTGGATTGAGGCATATCCTGTACCTTCAGCAACCACAGCTACAACTCAGGAGTGCCTGAGTGCCTCAGGAATAGTTTCAGTACACATGGCATTCCTGAAATTATGGTGTCAGATCCAGTGTTTTGTGAGTGAAGCGAGTAAAGTCTTCATGTCTAGGAATGGAATAACGCATATAACTTCTGCACCGTATCATCCCTCATCGAATGGGCTAGCTGAGCAGGCAGTACAAACCTTTAAGGAACTTATGAAGAAAAGTTCAGGAAATACTATTGAGACAAAGGTGTCCAGAGCATTGTTTAGTTATCGTATTACTCCTCAGACTACAACAGGGCTTTCACCTGCAGAAATGATGGGGAGGAAATTGCGATGCACATTAGATAAAATCCATCCGGACTTCACTAGCAAAATGGAAGATAAACAACAAGTCCAAAAGGAGCATCATGATCAACATGTGATGTCCCGCTATTTTGAAGTAGGAGATCTGGTGTACACTCGGAATTTTGGGTATGGACCAAAATGGGTGCCAGGAGTTATTCAGGACATTACAGGACCAGTATCATATAAAGTAGCATTAGGAAATGCCCAAGTAGTACTACGTCATGTGGATCAATTATTCAGTCAACAAAAAGGGGAAATGATGACCAAACATTTCCAAGCGGCTCAGGGTGCTGAACCTTATGGTACTGGTGCAGTGTCAGTGGACACGGAGATGAAAGTACGAGAAGCTCTCAGTAGTTCAACAACACTTGAAGGAAGCCCCACGGTAAATAGTAGAGACTGAGAGTTCCCAAATGGAACAAAGAAACCAACGGACAGATTTGCCCAAATGAGTCCAATGATTGAGAGAACTGAGACTGAAAGTGCACTTTCTGGATGTCTACGACATTCAGTCAGAGAGAGGAAACCACCAGCATACCTTAAAGACTTTGTGACACAAACTTAGAGTATGGGTTATTATAGGTTATGCTTGTAGTGGTTCTAGGGGGAAGGATTGTCCTCGGAGTTAAGTGGGAAAGAATGTTGTATGTTAAAGTGAGTGCAGAGTTTGTCCAATAGGGGGAGGTGATGCATTGGGGGTTAGGGTTGTGAGCGCTGTTAAAAGAACAGAAGAGCTCGTAGTGAGGGTGCTTGTAAAAGTCTTGTTTGCCTTCCAGATGGATCCTAAATAAAGAAAGCTCATCATGAAGTTTCGTTCTCTTGGAGTTTATTCAATTGTATTTGAGCTACAACACCTGTAAAACATCCCCAACTGCTCAACAGACCTGTACACACTGGCCCAACCCACAAGACTTTAACAGACCTGTGGAACCTTGTACTTACCCAACATGAAGAAATAAATAACATGGAACTGTTGTAGTATTTACACACCCAGTAGGCCAGCCGAGGTTTGACAACACAATCGCTCAAAGAATGGCGCCACCATTAACATGCACTCAGCATGCAATTACAAACAAACAAACAAATTAAAGCGCAAATGCAGATACGGCTTTAAAGTCCATCGAAAACCCGCCTTGTACTTTTACAACCAATCATTATCGGAGGCGAGCTATCAGCTAATGAGCTTTGCTTGTCAGCGTAGCACGTCATCAATCCATCTTGTTACAACAGGTGTTGGAAATCGTTCCGTTAGCAACCGCCAATCAAATCAAAAGAAGAAAAAACATTCCTTTAGAATGCGTAGAATATTCATCTAAGCAAAAAAAATGATTCAATGCTAGTTTATTTACAAAGAGATGTGCACACACCAGTCTGTATTAAATGTGTGTTGCGTTAATGGAAGAGATTGTAATTTAGGTGAGTAGATGTAAGATGGCGCTCTCTGGCAAAGCATAATGCAAGTAACGTCAAATAATCTACTTTATATTTTACAGGAACTGGTCTTTAAACAGAAGTATGTAACTGTGTCTCTTGTTTATTGAGTAGGGTTTGCTTTTCGTTAGATGGCAGCACAGTTTCAGGACTTTAGCTACACCATCCGAGGCGGGCACGAGCACGAGCACGAGCACGAGCACTGGCTCTATTTACCCAGCTGAGCACGAGCAGAAGCAGAGATCACACGGCGACGGATGGACGACATGAGCTGTTTGTGGATACACACGATATTTCTGACGGCATTCCTGAAGGTAAAGATGAACAACACAATCGGCATGCGCGTTTCTTTCTTCTTTTTGACTTTAAATGAGTTTACTTCAAAGTAACCATACACCAGTTGTGATCTCGGACATAAAAGTCTCTCTCGGTGTGATTCATACATCATTGGGACGGGGGTGATAAGTATGAATTCTCCTGGCAACATTTAAAATATAAAGACAGAGTTTGCGCTTGTAACGTTTAAACACACGAGGACTCCTCGTCTGCTTTCTTCTAAGCTTTTAATTGTCCTGATGGAAATTCACACGTTTCGTGTCATTATGGGATTTTAGGACTGACACAGATGGACCTCTCGGAATATATGTTCATGTTTTTATTAACATTTTGATTCCTAAATACGGGTGACGTGCTAATAACACACGTGAGTTAGTTTGTAAAGACTTCTATATTAACTTTTGTCTGTCTGTCTGAGTTATTACATCACAGTTTTCCGTGGAGTTGAATCAACACTAAACAGTCTCGATATAAAGAGTGCATTGATTTACTTATTAAAAGTTACATTCAATACATTTGACATATACGAATGGTGCTTTGTTAGAATGTTTTTTAAAGAAATTCATCGTTTATTATTTGTCTCAATGAGGCTTTTATCTAGGTCAGTTTGACAGCTAAATACATGAATGTATATGTTTCATAAACATTAGATGTAAAGGTATTTTATCTGTCTGTCTGTCTATGGTTATAACTTCTTTTCTTGTGTTCTTTGGCCCGCGGCGCTGACACACCAAAGAGGTTTATTTAAAAAGAACATTTAGGGGGAATATCTTTTACAAACATGGGTTATGAAAACATTACTGGTGTGCATTTTGACACAAAACATTGGCACTGATGTATTTGTCAGTGAAGTGCAAGCTGTTTTGAGTTAAGGTTGGGGAGCTCTAACCATTTTATTTTTGGTCTAGGTCTAGTATTAAAACCTGTATGGGAAACCACCACATTATGTTTTGTATGCCTACAGTTGTTTAATTAAAACTCATTATTTCTGCCCGGCATACGGCTCATGCCTGTGATCACTGGTGATCTGCTCTCCCATTAGTGGTCTTCCATCAATCTAGAGCAGTGGTACAATCATGTGACTCGACAGAAAACTCTGTATATTCATTTACAATTCGTGTTTTAAATATAATTTCAAATGTTTATTACATGATTGATATAAATTAATAGGCCTACATGTCATAAAGCCTACAGGCAATTTAAAAAATGAATGATTGTTTATTTCTCATTGGTGGATGTTTCTCATGCGTGTGACGGCAGCTCAAACACAGAGCGCGAGCAGACAGACGCTTGTGAGTCCATGTCTCTTCAGACGAGCTGTGTGAAAATGAACTTTCTTATGTATTTCTGCACTTGAACTGCTGTTTAAAGCTGTTGTTATTGCTGTAAAGCGCTAATTCAACACACGTTAGCATCTACTTCAGGTTAAGAGTCTCTGCAGGATCGTGTCTCTGTTTGCTGTTTCTTGATGTTTAAGTATACGTATATTTATTTATCTTCTGTGTTAAATATTCTCTATACATTGTTGTTTTGGGACTTGGAACTGTTTGCACATCTTTTCGCCGTCCTGCAAAGCAAAAACTATACACAATTTGGCCACTTCCCGTGACATCAGCGTAGGGCTGCGTGAAACAGCTGAAAAAATAATTTATGTTTCATATCATGTTATCGTGATAATTAATTAAACATTTAATTAGCCTTTATAAAAGACCAGTAAAAAATAAGGTTACCTATAATGTATGATACTATATTATGTATGATTTTTAACTGCCAAATGCTTTGGTCATAAATAAACTTCATAAATAGACTGATCATAACACAGACTGATACAGGTTTATTAGTATTAGATATTAGGTTTATTGATATTTGGCAGCGGTGTTCGATCCTGACACATTCTGCTAATGAAGAACTGATAGACGGTCTGTGTATTCCTTGACTTCTTTTCTGTTTGGGTTTTATCTTTGTATATTAGTAAATTCAGTTTGTGTTCAAACCCAAATGTTGATATGGAACTTTTCATGTTTACATCGATTTGACAATGAAGCTGCCCATTGGTGTTTTTTTGTTCTGTAGCCTTGCAGGAATTTTCCATTTCTTCTTTGGCCTTGACAATTTTTCCCGTAATAGATTGGAGGGGGTTGAATTGTTAAAACCCTCATTTCCTCTTCTCGGCGATGTTTGTGGTATTGTGCCGATGTTCTCAGCAGGATGTTTATACGTTCCTGGTGCTGAAATATTACTAACAATACGGTGTGCACACGTCTGGGCTGCCAGTGCTCATCTTTCTCTCTCTCGTGTAACATCTGTATATTATCTACCTCTTAGTTTATCTTAGCAAGCACTTCTTCTTTTCTTATTCCTTTTTAGTGTTTTGAATTGAACACGTTAATAATAATTCTTGTTAATGTGGAGGGTTACTGTTCATGCAGTGTGTGTCTGTAATACATGAAGGAAAGTTGTTCTGAATTATTAGATCTACTTTCATTTAATTGATAATGACCTTGAGACTGGTTTTGGTCTGTCTGGCACATGACAACAATTGGTAAGGTTATAATTTGCATTTACATATACTAACTTAGCAGATGTGTTTATTGCAAAGCAGCTCACAAAGATAAGGATTCAATCAACGATGTTATTTATTCTGCGAAGTCAGCTACACAATATGCCTCCAGTCGTTGATACAGTACAGAGTTTGGGATTGAACAGGCTTTTGTGCTTTATTTAAAGACACCGTTATTGACTTTGGTTGGGGTTAGTGGAATGTTGAACCCTATTGTTCATTAGTTTTCCACATTCTGCTCTGCTGATAATGATAGTCAGTGTCATGCATCTGTAATGTGGAATTACAGAACTGTATTTTGGGCAGTGTTACATGCACATTTTCTTAAGTCTTTGTCACTAAATCAATACTCATTATTAGGCACACTATATGTTTTTATTTAGTTTTTTTTTGGGCTGCACAATTTGTAGATCATTGTGTCAGGAACACTAAGGCCATGACATCAGTCCAAGGAAATACACATAGTGTGTCGCAATGAACTTATTTGCTTGATGTAAAAATGTAAATGTTCTATAAGGGTTTTGGTCTCATGGTTTTGTGTGATTTCTAATCTAACTGCACTAGTGAACTTGAAATAACCAGTGTGGGACAACCCTGAATTTAAAAATAAAATCTTATCCAAAAACTTCTTGTGACATGTTTATGTTTTTATTTATTGTGCAGAAATACACAAGATTCAGCTGTGTCTGTGACATTTGATTGACTTGGCAGATGTTGTTATCCAAATCACTTTCTACCGAAGGAACACAACAGAGCGATTCATCCACTGAACAGCTGAAGATCAGCATCTCTTCTGAAACTGAAGCCAGTGGAAAGTTTCATGGCTGGTGTCTGTGTGTGCACATGGTGCTTCATACACACCCACCACAACTCGCTTTCATTTTGACTCACTTTCAGTTTGTGACCCACACACAAATGCAGATTGCAACGCAAACGGAGACCGTCATGAGGGGTAACTGTTGTTGGAATTGAAGGCACGTAATCGAGGTCAAGGGTTTGACATTTTCATTCAATCGATTTTTGTTGGGGGGATTTGGGGATTATCCAGTGAGGGATAAACCTGATGCTGTCATCTGTTTTTAGCTGTTATGCAACATGTTTGAGATGTTGGTTAAGGGGGGAAAGGGCTCAGCCCTGCTGTAACATCTTTCACATTGAAAAGACACACAGATCATGATTTCTTAAAAACGATCCTTTGATCTTTCGGTTTTCTGACTCCTGCATTGACTTGTCATTTGTCTTTTGTGTTTCTTTTCCAGCCCAGTGTTTGTAACACGCTGTGATATGACTGATGTTATGATCAGCAACGTATCAATGGAAGACGTGAGACTTAGTCCCGGAAAAGACCATCTCACCTTCCAGGTATAGTAACACCTAAACTTTTGGGTATCATTACTGTAAACTCATATCAAAACTGCTTGTTCTGCTCTTAAAACTTGACAAATTAGGTCGTATTTGAGAAACCTAGATCTGCATTAAACAATTTAGATGTTTTGGCGTATTTGCATGAAACATTCAAAGAGTCTTTTGAAGAAAAATAGGTTTTCTATTTAAAATGTTACAATCCTAGTGAAATTGTCTTTCCTTCATAGTTCTAAACCCTAAAAACATGGGCCGAGAAAACACTCCCACAGTACTGTTAGTCTAAAATGTACTAAAAAAACGTACTATTGCTTTTCAAAAGTTGGCTTTTTAAGATGGTGGATTTATTTGGTTTGTGCTGTTTTCTAGTGTTATTGTTAAGAGTTTATGGTCTGTTATAGAACAGCCTGATCTATCTTTAGCAGGAAAGAATTATTCCCATGGTCTGATTTGACGTAGATGGTTCAGGGTCATGAAGGGGTCTGGCATAGAACTTGACTCTTTATTTATGTGATTTTGTTTCTCATCGTTCACTCTCTTACATTCTAATGTTTTTTCCACTGGGCCTGTTGCCTGGATTCTGCTATTGGTTTCCCATGTACAGTATGTCACTAAATGACACTGAGCTAAAAATACACTTATGCTTCATCCAGATTTTAGATGGAATGGGCCTTTTGGGCAAGTCACTAGAAAAACAGAAGAAAAAAGAAAATACTAGACTGTGTCTTAACCCTTTACAGACAACCCGATTCTGTTCATTTACATGTTATGCATTTGACAGCAGTTTTTATCGACAGGACAACTACACTTCATGTACATGTTTTTTTGTCTTTTCTGTTCTCAGATCTTTCCCGACCCGTCTGACTTTGAACGCTGCTGTAAATTGAAAGATCGGCTGCCGTCCATCGTAGTAGAAGCAACAGAAGGAGAAGTGGAGAGTGGGGAGCTCCGCTGGCCTCCAGAGGATTTTATTGTGAGCGAAGAGGAAGATGAGAAGCGTGATGAAAAAGTCCAGAACGCACAAATGCATGAGACTCCGCATTAGAGACCATTAAACTGACGGTATCTCTTATACATGCATACATACATACATACATACATACATACATACACTTATTTGCACGAGCACAAATGGGTTGGATTAATCACGCGTTGCACAATTAAGATTGCAAATTGACAGAAAAGTAGTCGAAAAAAATCCACAAATTATTTTAATCCACAGGTCTCTAGTAGCCTTTTTTTCAGTCCCATGACAAACCCCAGGGGCAGAACTCACTATAAATTGTTTTCGGTCAGTGTTTTAATTCAAGACCTTCCACCTAAAGGTGTGTTTGTGTATTTTCATGATGCAGAATGCTGTAAATGTTGTTGAGTATTACGGAGTATCCACGGTTGGCAAGCACAGGACAGTGGAGACATGTGAAGGATACACAAATGGTGCTTATTGTGGGAACTAAAGTAAATCAGGACTTTATCTTTCATTTCTGGGGGTTCCAAAAGAATACACACAAATAACACAATAAACTATCATTAGCATTTGTAAGGGGTGAATTTCACTGTAGATATTTACTGTATATCACTTCTGTCTCTATCTGTCTTGTTATAGATAGACGGTCAGTGGTCGTAAATATGAAAGAAAACAATGTTTGTTTTGTGGAGAACCATCAACAGCACAAGTCTCTTTGTTGTCTGTTTTATTGAGAAATGTCGTCTTTCTCTTCAGTAACATGCAAGGGACTCTGAAAGCAGAACGTTGTCTTGACCCTTTCCCAATAAGTCCTTTGTGAATAATGTGTGTTCACATGTGCCTTGTGTGATATTGTGTTTGTACGGCTCGGTGATCAATATCTGTTTTCAGGTCATTTGTTAAATGCTCAGGGACGAAAGTCAACCTTGTGTTTTTATTTGTGTATGCACACCACTTTTTCTCTTTTTTTTGTCTGATTTAAAGTGTTAGCAAATAAATGTTCAAATGTATTTCAAATTGGTCATTTTTTGTTTACTGTAAAGGAAACAAAGCTGTGTGAGTGTTTGTCTGTAGCCTTCTTTTTGTATCCAAGTGGGGCCTTGGACCCGATTACACACCAACTCATGTAGACTTGTCACAGTGGGAACCAAAATTGAGGTCACCATGGGCAAAAAAGCTTCTGAATCGTACCGAACAATATAAAATAAAAAGTTTTCTGATTTTTAGGGTTAGGGGATAAAATATACATTTTATACATTATGAAAATACTGAAACCTATGGACCGTCCCCACAGAGATAATAAACCAGATTTGAAGAGCTGTCTGTTTTCTTCCAACGTTGCTTTTAAAGAAGCACAAAAGCTTTAAATGGCATGACTTCCTACAAAACCTGAACCTTTGAGCATGCATGCATACTGAATGTATCGTGCTAACCGCATGTTGCCTTCCTGTCTCCATAGACAAGCTTGAATTTAGCAAACTTCCTCTGAACATGAGTTATTCTCTGAGGTCATGCTAACCATAACAAGCCTTGTCTTGAAACTCTTGCAAGTGTACTTTATTTCATGGTGACATAAAAAACAGAAATGAATTCTGTGAAAGGACAAGCTATATCGCTTCAAGCATCAGCCGGTGAGAAAGGATAATGGGATGATATTTTGCCCTCTTAACCATTTCTGTTTGATACAAATCACCTGTTGAAAGTTTCAGCATTTTTATTTTTTGTTAGAGAATGTATAAAAGGTGAATATGGAGGTTTGATGTGGTGGCTCTGACATAACAATGGAAGTGTGTCTTCCCGTACTGTTGTCGTATTGGTGGCGTGCCTGTGTGTCATTCAGATTGTGTTGACAGATGCCCTGCAAGAAAAATAGTTTCCAATGGAAAGAATTTAAAGAATGAGATGGAACTGGTATCACAGCCCCTGATGACAACCCCCCCCCCCACACACACACACTTATCCCTGCACACACACGCCTCTAAACGTGTCTCTCACCCTTTAAGCATTTATGGTTTTTTTTGATATGACATAATTGAACAAAAATAAATAAATAAAATGCTTTTCCTGATTCTCATGCTGTGGGTGCTCTCACAAACACACTTTGTGTGTTATATTCATTCATTCAACTTTTATTTCCAGACTCAAGGTCAATTAGAAAAAAAACATACAACACATACAATACACAGTTGACAAAAGACAATTATAGCAGTATTTTCTCATAGATGACTGGTATTGGATCACACTTTGCCTAGGATTTGACAACAACATGATAATATCATTCTGTGAATTATCCAGCCAACACATAAATGTACACAATAAATGTCTCATTAAAGCCATAAAAGTTATTTCTCTTGACATACAAAACAGATTCCTTACACTACTCCACCTAGTTTTCTTCAAAATAGTTCTCATACAATCATTATAGGCCAGGGGTGTTCAAAGTCAGTGCTGGAGGGCCTGTGTCCTGCAAAGTTTAGCTTCAACCCTAATCAAACACACCTGAACATCTAATCAAGGCTTCACAAAGCAGACTAGAATCTTCCAAACAGGTGTGTTGAGCCAAGTTGGAGCTAAACTCTGCAGGACTGTGGCCCTCCAGGACTACATTGGACACTCCTGTTGTAGGCAGTTTGAAGCTAACATAAACTCACCTTTTAAACTCAACCTATAAAGGAGCGGTATATAAAAAGCATTACAAGATGTACTTAAAAGTTATATCTTAACCTGATCTGAACATATAAAATATTCTTAAAAACATATTGTCTTGGGCATAATGCATACGGCGCTGCCTGTACATTTCATCATCATCACCCATTTCATCATTAATAATGATTCCTAAATATTTAATTTTTCTGCGTACGTTTAGATCTTGCCCTGCCCAGAGAAAATGAAGATCCATATCTCCTTTGGTTCTACATATCATGACAGCACTCTTTTCTTGTATTATATTGCACATCATATTTGATCCCATAATCGGAACATATGGTTAGAAGCTGTTGAAAATCTTCAGCATACATACATTAAGGTATTATTAGCAAGCATACATCTAATCCTATAGTTACTTCATTGTTCTGACAATTTATTCATATTAACATGAAACAAGGTTGGTGAGAGTAGACCTCCCTGTCACACTCCAAAAGGATTTAGGAGTATATCTTCATGCACATCTAGAAGTGATTATTTTTGCTGTGTGTGTGTGTGCGCGTGCGTGTGTGTGTTATACTGTACCATTTGCAACAATTGTATCATTTTATTTGAAAACATTTAAATAAATAATTTGTCTCCATATGTGATCGCTATAATCATGTAATGAAAATAATGTAAAGAATTCTAATTCCTTCAGGCAGCAGACACTGAAAAATTCTACAAACAAAGGCCTTTTCCTTACAGACATACAATGATAATAAAAATACAGATGGTTCTTCATTCAACTCACTGAATGTGAAAATTGTGACAAACAAATAAACACAAACAAAGTTATTGAGTGAGGGAGTGAAGTATCGTTTCCCCATACTTGGAAATTGTGATATGCGTCTAACCCATTGAAGTGCACACACGAACACATGCACACTGTGAACACACACCCGGTGCAGCGGCCGGACAGCTATTTTTTCTGCAATGCCTAAGATTGGGATTTTAGTGCCTTGCTCACTCTCTGGATAATGAGAGGCGTTCACTCACTCACTCACTCACTCACCTACATGTCCTGGGACTCGAATCTGCAAGCTTAGGGTAACAAGTCCTGATCTCTTAACTGCCACTTACATTTACATTTAGTCATTTAGCAGACGCTTTTATCCAAAGACACTTACAAGTTGGGTAAACAATGGAAGCAAATGGGTCAAACATTAGGACAACAAAAAGCATAAGAGCAATAAAAACATGTCTCATACAGCCTACTACAGTGCACAGAGCCAAGTTAAGTTTATCTAAGCATGCTTTTTTTTTATTCGATATTGTAGAAAAGATATAGAAATCAGAAATGATCAGTCAGATGCAGACAGAAGAGATGTGTTTTCAGCCGATTCTTAAAGAGCGCCACAGAATCTGCTGATCTTGTAGCAGCAGGCAGGACATTCCACAAATGTGGAACCGATCCAGAGAAGGTTTGAGAGAGTGATTTTTTTTACCTTTTTGGGATGACACCACAAGACGTCGTTCGTAAGGATCTGGGGGTACATAAGTCTGCATAAGTGAATGAAGATAAGGGGGTGCCAAACCAGTGGTGGTCTTGTGGCCCTTCAAATGAGTTTATCTAAACACAACACTGTTCTGGGATCAAGATTGATCAGAATGCTTCTCCTTTCTTATTCTCTTTTTTTAGATAATAGTTTATTATGGGTTAGTCTTGTATGTGAGAGACCTGCTCATTGAAGTAATGTTTGCTCATGATTGCAGATGGTTATGTGCTATTGTTGTATAGTGAGTCTCTCTCATCAGTGGGTTATACACTCAAAAAAATAATATGTTGGACTAACTTAACTTTTTTATGTCAACTGGTTGCACGTAACTGGATTACATTGAAATTAAATAACATTTTTTATTTCAGTAAATGTAAGTTAATTGCTTAAGGTAAAAGCAATGTTGTTTAGTTGAATCAATTTAACAGACTTTGTTTTGTTTTAAACTATTGAGTTAATTAACTTCAGTTATCCTAAAATTTATATTTTTACGTTCAACCAAAATAAATTCTACAGTTTCATTCAGTTCCTGTTTATTCAATGAATTTATTCAATAATTTCAATAACTTTTACAACATTTTCCAACCAGAATAACTTGTGTAATCTCTAAAGACTACCTTTACTTTTCAATATCAAAGGCATGTACATTAATTTTTTTTTCCAACAAGAATAACTTGTACAAACTCTGTAATCTCTAAAGACTGCCAACCTAACCAAAGGCAACACTTTTCTGAACAAGGGTAACCACCAAACTCAAAAATATAACTAACTCTTTAAAACTTTTAAGATAAATGAACATTAAACACTAACAAGTGTTTATTTTTACTGAAAAATGCACGATATAAAACACTTATTTAAGAAAATAGCTCTCAAAATGCAGTGTACGCAAAGCATGCTGGGAAATATAAGTCCTCTGCCCTATTATAACTATTTTATGTTAACACAACACAACTCCTTTATGTTGTCCCAACATGAATGGATTCAGTTATATGACTAAACATAAAACAATCATGTTGTAACCATATTTTCCAAAAGTTGTGTTGCTTTAACTTAAGCAAGTTAAGTAAATTGAACAGACAGCAAACATTTTTTTTTTGAGTGTAGTACTTTACTGTCACACTCAATGGCCTTCTGTATTCATAGTCGGCATTAAATAAAATGATCACTTATTGTTTTACACAGTGGTGAATTAAAGTTTTTTTATAAATGATTTATCTGTGCATGATTTGTTTTATTCATTTGCACCTGCAATCTTTAATCAAAAACGTTTCCCCCCCTCGAAGGTTAGGTTAGAAGGAATACAGCTACCTCCAGTGGGCAATAATGGGAAATGATGGGCGGGACAGTGGACGGATAGTAGAAGAATTTCTGCTGTGACACATATGATTTATTAGTTTTTCCACAACAGACATTCCACAACATTAGTTGTCATGTCTTGTCATTAAATGAGTACATATTTACATATATGAGACTAACCATTTGAAGCATACTGTATGTTTTATAGACTGCAAAAATAGCAAGTATTTCACCAATATTGCAGAATACTCCTCAAGCTGACTAATAAAACTATACTGTAGGATGTAGAGTTGAAAACTATAAGCATATAACATTTCCCCAAGACACACGCAAGCATGAATACAGCATCTGAAATACAACCAGCTCGGAATCATGACAGTACAAGTGGGAATTACCACATTTCCGAGAGCACGTGCAGTCAGCATTGCACACGTGACAATAAACATGAGAGGCGGGGCTTAGAAGCTCGGTAGTCCTCCGTCATTGGTCCACCTCAGCGGCTTGCGTCAGACGCGGAAGTGAAAGATAGGAAAAGGAAACCATGGCTGCCACGGCAAACGAGTTGACAAGCTTTTCTTTCTATCTTATGTTTTCTTTTCATAATCGATCTGATCTCATTTAACTGACGTAAAATCATAAATTATAATCGATCAGCGCTCGCTCGCACATGATGTTTGAATGTCGTCACGTGAGATCATCAGTTTACATGTAAAGTGAGTAACGTCAAATGAACGCCACAGTGCTGAACTTCATGATAATGTTTGTTTCACGGTGTACATATGAACACATTCACATGCGATTATTCACGTTAACTAGTTCACCGTTGAGTCTCTGTGTGTTGATCGCGATATACTGAAAGAAAGCTTTTTGATCAAATTAAAGTCGAATTAAAGGGTGTGTTGCACCAACAAAGATTAAAGTAATAGAGCTAATCAAGGGTTAGTTGATCCTAGTTTTATTTTAATTCCAGTTGTGTTGCAGCACTTAAATTTTAAGAAAGATTAACTTTAACCTTGTATTTAAAACGCCATCTGCGATTAATTTGATCCGCCATGATGGATTTGCGGGATAACTCAATACCAATTCCGCTGTCATGTAAAAAGGAAATAAACAGCTTGTGCACGTTGAAGGAATGTAATTGTGCTATCTGAGGCTGATCACCCATAAACCCATTTCACACGCCGTGAGGGACATGACAGTTGAGCCGCAGATCTTGAGCGTCTGAGGTGCGACTGTTCTAAAACACGTGTCCTCTCAGGATCATGTCGGTCTTTTCCCGTTTAAACACAGACGTTTTGCTTGCATGTATTGGCCTAAAGAAATCTTCAAGAAAATGTTTAGTGGAAACAATAAAACTGGCACCAAGCTCATAGAGTGCATTAAATATACCATGAAATGTACACTGTGTTTTATTTTCTCAGGCTGATATTAGTTTAAAGATATGATCAGTTTGTAGTAGCTTTCCGGTTGCTCAGTGGTTAGATCATGGCGCCACAACGTCAAGGTCATGGGTTTGATCTTAGAGGATTGCACATACTTGCAAACTAATGTATAGGAAAATGCTGAGTGGCATTGGATAAAATGTCTGCCAAATGCATAAATGTAGTAAAAAAGGCCACATAGTAAGTGGTGTAAGGATCATTTTATAACAATATTACTCCCCCCCCCCCCCGAGCAAATATATGTCCAATAGACTAATTTCTACATCTTCGACAATGTTTTAAAGATTGCCCTTCATTGGCCAAAAGGAAAAGGTGTTTCTATGTCTTTTATGACGTTTCTGAACGTGTGATGTTGACGTATAGGAGACCTTTGTACAATGTAAAAACTGGTTCAAATCTGGAGTTTATCAGACTAATTTCAGTTTTCATGAGAATTAATTCAACTCTTTGAAATAAATTAAGTTGAATGATTTGACTGCAGTATGATAGCATAGCAACCATTAAATAAATATTAGGTTTGTGTGTACCTAGAAAAACCATCATTATTTTGATCAGTGTTTGCTTAAGTTGGACTCTTGATCCTTGACTTTTGGTTCATTCATTAATTTCGGTCATGTAATAGTGTTTTACAAACACGTGTGCACTGAGAAAGGCAGAGATGCTTTTACAAAAGTTGCGGCTGTTCTCATGCTAATAAAATCTAGTCGTTTTAAACATTATTGATCAGTTAATGACTGTTCTAGTCAATGCTTAAGTGTTGAGAGAAATAAACAACAACATTTAACTGACACATTATACCATCCTCAACTAGGGTCACAATCCTCAAAATAATTCCAACGAACAATCAACTGCAATGAATGCTGGGAGTCATGAATGAGTTTTGTACTATGATGTTACCCATCATGCATTGCAGCATGAAGCTTTCTTTTGGTGATTGTCACCATTGTTTCATATGCAGATTAGTGATGTCTTTGCGTGTTAAAGTGGTTTAGAAGTTTGTGAATATGTTTGTGAATACATTCTTAACAGTTAATTGTAACTTGCTATCTTACTGCATTCAACTCGGTCTATTTCAAGGAGTCTCTCTTTATTTATTTCCATGTGTGGACTGAAACTGGTCTGATGACTTGAAATTTCAACCAGTTTTTACTTTGTACAGAGTTCCACTGGACGTCAATATTAGACCATCAGGAGACGTCATAAAAAGTCGTAAATGCACCTTTCACTTCTGGCCCATAAAGGGACGTCTTTTTAATGTCTTCAAGTTTTTGGATGGGACTCGAGTGGAGACCAATTCTGAACATGTTTGAGTAGGGTTTGAGACATAGTCGAAAGGTTTACAGGTCCATGACAAGACCAAGACAATTAAAGTAAGGTCTGGAAACCGAGTTTTAGACTGAGTCAGAGTCTCGAAACTTCAACACTGTGTAGATTATTTCTAATAACAAGCCGAGAAGAACAGTTAATTGGCAAAACTTGGCTAGCTAGAGATTATGCCAGCTCCACTGAACATTTCGTGCCATCCTCCTGTGAGAGCCTGCAGACTGACTGACCATCAGCATCTCTGGCAATTCCATCACCACCCAAGAGCAAAGACGTTCTACTTGTCACATTAATGCTAAATTTACAATACTTAGTATTTAATGCTAAACTTACATCACATTTAGACATGTGCCCGGTTAACCGTGGTTACCACTAAATCCTGCTGAAAACCGAGCTGGCTGCGATAATGCAAGTTAATGATTATTTTATTGATGCGTAGCTTGTCACTTGTCACTTCCTGTGAGTGTGTTCACTACTTACTGGATGGGTTAAAAGCAGAGGTCACATTTCGGGTACGGCTCACCATACCTGACAAATAGGTCACTTTCACTCACTTCACTTGTCGGTGAAGCACAGCTCTGGGACAGTAGGAAATGCTGCTGGATCTAAAAGCAGTGCAAGTTTGAGTCGCTTATAACGTGCATTTAAAAAAGCAACACCCTCAAACATGATCATTATAAATATACTTTATTATCATGAATATACCTGCGGAGGCTTGAGGATCAGTGATAAAAACATGTCTTTAGACATTTCCTAGAACTACATGTGGTCTTCTTCTGCATTGCGTATTTAGA
>NC_079552.1:55000-95000 GCF_015846415.1 Triplophysa dalaica
CTCATAGTGACTTGATGAATGAAGTTGAATGGAATTTGTGGTGGAAAGGACATAAAATACTCAGTCATGGTACAAATTTAAGTAGAGGTGTGGGCATCTTTTTTTCTTCAAAAATAAGGGCGGATATTATAAGTATAGAGGAACCAGTGAAGGGTCGATTGTTGGTGGTTAAAGCTAAAGTTCAAGAAATGCTTGTTTTCTTTATAAATATTTATGCACCAACTGTGGGACAGGAGCGCATACATTTTTTAGATATACTTAGTGAAAGTCTTAGAAAGTGTTTTAGTGAAGGATGTGTTGTTATTGGTGGAGATTGGAATTGCACTGTCAATTTTACAATAGATCGTAATACTGAGGAACCTCATATACAGTCCTCAAGTGCTTTGTCAAAACTCATTAAAGATTTCCAGCTCTTGGATATGTGGAGAATTAAACACCCTAACGATAGACAGTATACATGGATTAGGGTTTTTAATAATCGAGTTAGTGCTGCCCGACTAGATCGATTCTATGTGTCAAAATCTATTAACAATAGAGTAATTGAGTGTTGCATTTGTCCTGTGGGTTTTTCTGATCATCATTTAATTATTATGACAATGAACATGTCAAATACAAGGACAAAGTCTGTTTATTGGCATTTTAATGTAAAATTGCTGCAGGATGCTGCGTTTTGTGAAAATTTTGTTTTATTTTGGGATGATTGGAAGAAGGAAAAGAGTTCTTTTGAAAACTTGAAACAGTGGTGGGATGTAGGCAAGACTCAAATAAAACATTTCTGTCAGCAGTATACAGCCAACTGTAGTAGTAGAATAAAGAATGTGATTGAAACACTTGAAATGCAAATTAATTTAATGGAATTGCAGTTGGTTGATGCACACAATTCGATATTGTACAACGATTTGCAAACAAAAAAGAGAGAGCTTGGTCTAGTCTTAAATGAGAAAGTTAAAGGAGCCTTGATAAGGTCCCGTTTCATGTCTTTAGCAGAAATGGATGCCCCAACTTCTTTCTTCTTTAATCTGGAATATAAAGCGGCTCAAGAAAAACAAATGCCATGTCTTAAACTCCCTGATGGGAGGATAACGTCAAAGACTGTAGAAATGAGAACCCATGCTGTGGATTTCTATTCAAGCCTTTATGCTGCAGAAAACTGTGAAAATAGTGACTGTATGACACAGCTTCTTCAGGGTCTTCCTCAGCTGGACTCTGGCTCTAAAACTGTCTTGGAGGCTGGTATAACTTTTGAGGAAGTTACTGCTGCTGTGGGACAACTTAATTCAGGACGATCCCCTGGAATAGATGGACTGCCAGCAGACTTTTATAAAAGTTTTTGGAACAGCATTGGACATGATTATTTTGATGTTTTATGTGAATCAATAAGAGAAGGTGTTTTACCAACTTCCTGTCAATATGCGGTCTTATCATTGTTACCCAAAAAGGGTGATTTAGCCCTTTTAAAGAACTGGCGTCCTGTTGCCCTTCTTACAACAGAATATAAAATACTCTCAAAATGTCTGGCAAATAGATTAAAACATTTTTTGGGTTTGATTGTAAACAAGGATCAGTCATATTGCATTCCAAAACGGTCCATTATGGATAATTTGTTTTTAGTGCGAGACATTGTGGATATTTGTAATGATTTCAATGTGAATGTTGGGTTAATTGCATTGGATCAAGAAAAGGCTTTTGATCGTGTGGATCACAAATATCTTTTTAATGTATTGAAGGTTTTTGGTTTTGGCGAAACATTTTTAAATTTGATACAGTTGTTATATAATGGGGCATCATGTATGGTGAAGATAGGGGGCACATTGAGTCGGCCAATTTCTATTTTAAGGGGTATTAGGCAAGGCTGTCCATTGTCTGGTCAACTATACAGTTTAGCAATTGAGCCGCTGCTTTTTAGACTTCGAGAAAGACTATCAGGTTTTAATGTACCTGGTTTTTTTTTAGACTCAAGAATGCATCTCTCTGCCTATGCTGATGATATTACAGTTTTTGTAAATAATGTTGAAGATATTAACTGTCTATCTGAGGTACTCAATCTTTACGAGAAAGCTTCATCAGCTAAAATGAACTGGGCAAAAAGTGAAGCTTTTTGGGCTGGTAAAGGGGAGTTCGAGAGTCTCCCAAAGTTACCTGGAGACCTAAAGTGGGGCAGAGAGGGACTTAAATTATTGGGAATTTTTTTGGGGTCAAATGATTATCAAAAGAAAAATTGGGAGGGGCTAGTGGAGAAAGTGTGCACTAAATTGTCTAAATGGAAATGGTTGCTACCGCAGTTGTCCTATAGGGGAAGGGTTTTAGTGACCAATAATTTGGTTGCTTCTACTCTGTGGCATAAAATAACGGTGTTACAGCCACCTGTTGGACTTATTGAGGAAATTCAAAGGCAACTTGTGAATTTTTTTTGGTCTGGACAACACTGGATTCGTGCTGCTGCTTTATACCTTCCGGTTCATGAGGGAGGCCAAGGGTTGATCGACATCAGATCCAGAATTATGGCATTCCGGTTACAAGCCGCTCAGAGACTGCTGTATCACACAGATGCTTCATGGTTAAAAACAGCTTCTGCTCTTCTCAGGCGGGTCAGAGGCATGGGACTGGACAAACATCTGTTCTTAATGGAGCTCCAGAATGAGGACCGTGTGAATTTGACTGTTTTTTATAAGTCAGTTCTGGAGGCATGGAAGGTGTTTACCATTTCACGTACACCAAACACACAGGCTGGATTATGGCTTTTTGAAGAGCCACTTTTCCTAAATGACTTTTTACCGTCAGGACTTGTGTCCGGACCCAGTTTGCGTGCATGTTTCACTGCTGCGGGATGCACAAAGCTGGGACATATTTTGACCAAGAGCTTAGAGGAATTGAGTGAAAGGACTGGAGTGAGATCTCTGAGGCTGCTGAAACAAGCTACAACGGAAATTTTAAAGTCTTTGCATGCGGACCATAAGATTTTTACAAATGACTCTATAGCAACTGATCAATGGAGAAAGGGGGTTCCTTATGTTTTCCCTTCTCTGAATGTGACCATTGCAGTGGGAGAATGGCAAGATGATGAGAATTGTCTTTTGTCTTTTGAAACCCCTCAGCTTGGAGTTTTTGAGGAAGTTGGAAAAAAAGCCCTCTATATCTCCTGTGTGAAGGCATCCAATGCTGGTCGCTTGCATGGAATTGCTTCAAATAAATGGACAGATTTTTTTGGAACTCTTTCCTCCCCTAGAGGCTGCTGGCGGTCCTTATATAAACGCCCCATTGACAAAAGAACGGGCGACCTTCAGTGGAGGATCGTTCATGGGGCGATAGCCACAAACAGATATGTGGTGCACATTGATCCCTCTGTAGGGGTGGGTTGTCCCTTCTGTAAAGATGTTGAAACGGTGTTTCATCTATTTGTACAGTGTGCTCGGCTAAGCGATTTGTTTTCATTTTTATCTCAATTGTTCATTGAAATTGGTGAAGATTTCTCTTATGAAATGTTTATATATGGTCCAAGGTATACAGGAAAAAAGAAAAGTCAGTTGAGTTTACTTAATTTTTTGTCTGGTACAGCAAAACTTGCTATATGGAAATCCAGAAAAAATAAGTTGTTAGGACAGGGTTCTCTGGATGTGTTGAGGATTTTCAAAGGCTTGGTGGCGGCCCGGCTTAGAATAGAACATGCTTATTATAAGATGGTAAATTGTGTAGAATCTTTTATGTACATTTGGGGGATAAATGAGGTCCTTTGCACTGTAGATGATGATGATGATTTAATGCTTGCCTTTTAAAATGTTTGTAATTTTAATATGAATAGTATATATTATATTTGTTTTTGTTTGGTGAGTTTGTAATTTTATTGTGAACACCTTATTGTTTAAAATAAAGGTGTATTTAAAATTCAAATTCTCTCTCTCTATCTGTCTCTCACTCTCTCTCTCTGTCTCTCTCTCTCTCTCTCTCTCTGTCTCTCTCTCACTCTCTCTCTCTCTCTGTCTCTCTCTCACTCTCTCTCTCTCTCTGTCTCTCTCTGTCTCTCACTCTCTCTGTCTCTCTCTCTCTCTCTCTCTCTCTCTGTCTTTCCCTCTCACTCTCTCTCTCTCTCTCTCTCTCTCTCTCTCTCTGTCTTTCCCTCTCTCCCTCTCTCTCTGTCTCTCTCTCTCTCTGTCTCTCTCTCTCTCTCTCTCTGTCTTTCCCTCTCACTCTCTCTCACTCTCTCTCTCTCTCTCTATCTCTCTATCTCTCTCTCTCTCTCTCTCTGTCTTTCCCTCTCTCCCTCTCTCTCTCTCTCTCTCTCTCTCTCTCAGTTTAAAGAAATAAAAAGCTCTTGTTAGTAGGATGCCTGATTGGGAAATGTTAAATATACTACTTAGACTGACCTTAAAAGTTACGATAAAACGTCAAAAACGTGCCTCATAATTCTCTTCCGACGTAAATGTAACTCTGTGCGAATTAATGCAGCTTCCTCATCTACGGGTTCCTGAATAAACGGACATGTCATTTTAAGGTCTGTGTGACTACATTGAGCACGATTAGGAACACAGATCAATGAACAATTGGCGTATGCAATTTCAACTCCGCTCGCGCTTCTTGAAGGGGTGAAGATTGTAACAAACCCTAAGTTTGTGGAATAAAACCTGCTCCCGACCATGTTAGGTTCACAGAGTATGTTGCTCTGGGTTACTCACTCGACGTATAAGATACCTCCATTTTTGAAATGGGCTTGACTTACCCCGCAGTCGTGAGTTTGACATACCTCGCGTTCTGAAACCAAAAACCTTGAGTATTCCATTTTCTGGGGTTGACTTACTCTAAGTTTGCACTTACCCTGCTTTCTGAAACGGGCCATAGGACGATAGTTCCATTCTGAATCTGCATTTGTAATGAAAACAATGCACTGCACCTTGCTTCAGCTTCAGTTTCAGTTGCTTTTTTATTTAATTTTTGTTCACACAGATAACACTCGCGCCAAGAGTGATGAGTTTGCTGAAAGAAACAGCCTTCCTAAATACGAGTTTGTCCTTCACCCGCGGACAACTGGCTTCACCTTCATCGTTGACACTCTGAGGAAAGGTCAGAGATCTTCAATGTTTTCAACATTTCAACAGAACAGCTGAACAATTACAAACATTTATACTGTATGTACACTACCGGTCAAAAGTTAGGGATCACTTGACAAAACTGGTTTTCGTGATCTAAAAGTCTTTTAATCTGAAGGTATGTTTCAATGATTGAAATTACTCATGAAGACAAAAATTTAATTGTGCCAACATATTAATTTCTATCATTAGGACATTTTTTAATAGGGTTACATGAACCAAATCATGATTATAAAGCCGCCAATAAGAGTCCACCGTAGATGGAAATTCCTTCAGTACTGTTTAAAAAGCATCCTAGAGACCTCAAGAAGCTGATTGATAAAATCCCAAGACTAGGATTTTGCAAGTAGTGACTACTGTGAACTACTGTGTGCTAAAATATAATGAAGAGTTAATTTCTTCATTTTATTATTCTAACATGTGAGGGGGGGAACTTTTGACCTATAGCTTTCCTGTGGCTCTTAGAGCACGGCCACGGTCATGGCTTCAATCTCCCAGAGGATTGCACATACTCAGATACACCATAATGCAATGTAAGTGGCTTTGGATAAAAGCGTCTGCCAAACGCATGAAGGTAAATGTACTGTATATAGAATGAAAACCGTATGAAAAGACTTTCATGTTGCAAGTAAAGGAAATGGGGAGAAAGCTTGAATAAAGCTAAGAAATAAATAAACTAAAGTGTTCTTTAATTCTTAAGACAGAAAGACTTATGTCGAATAGGTCACTTGAAATGAGATGAAATAAAATACACGTTATTGTCCCCTAAAGGGGATATTTGTATTGGACTCGAGGCGTTTACATTGACAAAAAACAAACCTAAACAACAAAATCAAAAACACAAAAAAATAGCAAGACTCTGTCATCATTTAACGTTTGATTGAAGTAGGTATAAAAGACTTTTATAAGACGATTATGTTTTGCTCATTGGTACATTGTTTCTGAAGTGCTGAAATGTGTATGCATACAGTGGACAGAGATGAAGAGCAGTGAGAAAGACAGAAATAAACTTTACAGCTCTTTACAGCTTTTCTTTATTTTTGATGAGAACTTATCACAGTCATGGTTTTTCTTTATCTAGGTAACAACTTGGATGCTGTCCACGATATTACTGTTGCTTATCCCCAGAACATCCCGCAGACGGAGCGCCACTTAGTGCTGGGTCAGTTCCCACGCGAGATCCACTTTCATGTCCAGCGTTACCCCGTGTCATGTCTGCCTCGATCCGCTGCGCAGCTGCAGTCCTGGTGTCAGGAGCGCTGGGGGGAGAAAGAACAGCGACTGCAAGACTTTTATCAGGCCGTTCCGCGTGCCTTCGATGCCCCTGAAGCTCGCGTGCCTCCGTGTAAGAGCGAGCTGAGAGTAACACTTATTAAAGCTGCTTCACTTCTTTATTGGAGCTCGTTCATCACTCTCTCTTGTGTGGGGCTGTGGCTCTGGGTCTCTATGCGAATCTTCTTCGTGTTGATGGTGATCTTCTTCCTGGGTCAACAGCGCTTGATGGGTGGGATTGAGATGATGGAATTGGCGTGTCATCGACACTGGAATAGTCAGAGTTCAAAGGAAGGACGGAACAATGAAACTGAGGTAAAAAAAGAATGAAAAGAGAGGCCTGGCCCTGGATCAGCACGTTTGTCTGTTTTGTGGTTAACAGCACCACCTCCTGCAGGCCGAGAGCTGCACCAGAGATGCATAAGTGGTTCAAAAAGTGTCATTTTCATACTGAAACAAATGCACAGCTGCGTGTGCTGTTTCTCCAATCACCGTTTTGTTTGTTATGTTTAAATGACTGACCCAGCACCCAATGATTTGAGTTTGTGCCACAGCTGCTGTAAACTAACAGTATTGGTGATTGCTGAACTTTCCAATTAACTGTTTTGCAAGAAAGGCCAAAAAAATAGTAAAGCACTTTGTTTTTATTCAGATGCCCAATTACAGTTAATAACAGAAAAGAACAGACACTGGAAACGTACATAAAAACAATGCCAGCAAGAAAACAAGGCCACTGGAGCCCATACAAAAAGACTGTTTTTTTATGTAAAGTTTGCCTGAAAACAAAACAATAACATTTTTAGTTTTAAATAAGTTTTTGACAGATTCCTAAAATATTTGTTTTCGTTTTTATTATGACAGGAAGTCGAGGCGCTGTATATTTGTTTTAAATGGTATCATAAGTTTTGTTTGTATTTATTTGTTTAATTGTAATGGAATGCAGCCATATCTTCTTATATAGGAAACCTGTAGCAATACTTAGTTGGTTTCTGTGGTTAATGTGTCAAACATTAGATTGGATTCACATGACAGCAGGTGTCCTGTTATTCCTACCGTTGTTCAGGAATGAGATGTTCTGTAAACACGACATTTTTTCTAGGCGTCACTTTAGAGACAATCTACATTATAAATCAGAATCATTCTTGAGTTATCAATGTATTTCCAAATCATTTCTCGTTGCTCATAGATTCAGTGCTGCAAATCGCCGTCCAGCTGCATGTTTCATACTCTTCTCCAGTTTCTTCTCTCTCTCTGTTGTTGTTGATCACGTCCCTCTCTAGTGGAGATTCTTGTCCCTGCAGACTCTTCTGATCAAACTGTCTGGATTCTCCACACACAGAACAAGCGGCAGTGTCATCACCACAGTAATACATGAATGGAGGGTCGATGACATCTCTGTATGATTGACAGATGTGTGACAGACGGGTGTTCATGAGTAATTCAGCTGCTTCTCTGTTATTCTGATACATTTATGACTTTGACCTGTTCACTGTGATGTCTGTGTCACCATACGTCCAGATGTTAGAAGAGTTTAGTCTGGTTCACATTTCAACAATCACTCAGGTATATTCAGTCACTGTTGAGAAGATTCATAATCGATACGCTAATAAATCCGTCCTGCTCCTTTTCAACCATTTGTTCTGTCCTGTTTGCTTGTGAAAACGTAATGAAATGTTTTCTGTTTTAAATGAAGGGTTACACAGACACAGCGAGTCATTACACTAGTTATCCCATTTCGATGTACGCCAGAATTCCAAGTATGATAGCAGTCTATCATCAACACTCGGTGACAATGCTTATGGCTGTTTAGCATTCACTGTCTGATCACACATAGAATCTTACTTATAATATGAATACAGTCTGTTTACAGTAAATAAAAGTTTACAAATATTTAATAAAGCCTTTAAATTAAATGTTTTGTACCGGTTTGAACACACAGTATAGAAGATATAACCTTAAAAGTAATATGAAATAGAAAGTGTAAAGAAGTTAAATACAGATACATACATAAATAGGCATTCAATTTTACAACACATAGGGTTAGGTCTTACAGTGAGATACTTAAGACATATTTTCCCAGTTAACAGACGAGGCTTGTGGCTAGTCCCAGACTAAAATGAATAATGAATGGCTAAATGTGTAGTTACTGTGCTTTGCCTTTGTGGGGCAGTATTATGTATAATATGAACACTTTAATATTCCAGTATAAAGCTCTAATCCTGATGTCAGCTAGCTCCCAGTGAGTAAGACCAACACTAGCAAACAGTGACAAGGAGCCAAAACTCTAAATATATTGATAAACCCTTGGAGAAACATTGGGAGAAACAAGATTCCAGCAGGAGAGCTAGTTCTCCATTCATTTATGCATTTTACAGACGCTTTTATCCAAAGCGACTTACATTACATTATACTACACATTTGTTTCAATCCCTGGGATGGAACCCATGACCTTGGCGTTGCAAGCGTCTGCTCTAACCACGGTTACATTTGTCCCTAACTAACAGATCTGCCAAGCACAGTATGAAACATACAAACACAAAAGAATGACAAATGCAGACTATATTTAAAGAAGCAAAATGACTAGAAATGTTAAATTCAGCGTAATGAGTTGTATTCCTGTATTGGTATCCAATTCCATTGTGCTCTACAGAACAAAAAGTCACCATTTGGTGGGACTAACACCTAAAAGCGTTTGATTTGATATCTTTATTATTCGGGTTGCTTTATGTGTACCTAAAAGTTTCCAGAAAAGGATCTCAACATGTCCAAAAATCCACTGAATCAATCTTATGCAATCATATTTTCTGTAATGAATAAATGAACACACTCATCCACGTGATGTAGCGGCATCTGGCATATATGATCCACTAAAATGATATGTTCCTCTGAATATGTTTTACTTGAAAACACTATACCATATATGGAAGCCCGTTTCCGCCAGGGTTGGGACATTTTTTTAGAATTAGTAAGTCTTAATAATGACTTAGTATCTCATAATAATGACTTAGTATCTCATAATAATGACTTAGTATCTAATAATAATGACTTAGTATCTCATAATAATGACTTAGTATCTAATAATAATGACTTAGTATCTCATAATAATGACTTAGTATCTAATAATAATGACTTAGTATCTAATAATAATGACTTAGTATCTAATAATAATGACTTAGTATCTCATAATAATGACTTAGTATCTAATAATAATGACTTAGTATCTCATAATAATGACTTAGTATCTCATAATAATGACTTAGTATCTAATAATAATGACTTAGTATCTAATAATAATGACTTAGTATCTCATAATAATGACTTAGTATCTAATAATAATGACTTAGTATCTCATAATAATGACTTAGTATCTAATAATAATGACTTAGTATCTAATAATAATGACTTAGTATCTAATAATAATGACTTAGTATCTCATAATAATGACTTAGTATCTAATAATAATGACTTAGTATCTAATAATAATGACTTAGTATCTCATAATAATGACTTAGTATCTAATAATAATGACTTAGTATCTCATAATAATGACTTAGTATCTAATAATAATGACTTAGTATCTCATAATAATGACTTAGTATCTAATAATAATGACTTAGTATCTAATAATAATGACTTAGTATCTAATAATAATGACTTAGTATCTCATAATAATGACTTAGTATCTAATAATAATGACTTAGTATCTAATAATAATGACTTAGTATCTAATAATAATGACTTAGTATCTCATAATAATGACTTAGTATCTAATAATAATGACTTAGTATCTCATAATAATGACTTAGTATCTCATAATAATGACTTAGTATCTCATAATAATGACTAAATTATCTCAAAATAATGACTTAGTATCTCATAATAAGGACTTAGTATCTCATAATAATGACTTAGTATCTCATAATAATGACTTAGTATCTCATAATAATGACTTAGTATCTCATAATAATGACTTAGTATCTCATAATAATGACTTAGTATCTCATAATAATGACTTAGTATCTAATAATAATGACTTAGTATCTCATAATAATGACTTAGTATCTCATAATAATGACTTAGTATCTCATAATAATGACTTAGTATCTAATAATAATGACTTAGTATCTCATAATAATGACTTAGTATCTAATAATAATGACTTAGTATCTAATAATAATGACTTAGTATCTAATAATAATGACTTAGTATCTCATAATAATGACTTAGTATCTAATAATAATGACTTAGTATCTCATAATAATGACTTAGTATCTAATAATAATGACTTAGTATCTCATAATAATGACTTAGTATCTCATAATAATGACTTAGTATCTCATAATAATGACTTAGTATCTCATAATAATGACTAATTATCTCAAAATAATGACTTAGTATCTCATAATAATGACTAAATTATCTCAAAATAATGACTTAGTATCTCATAATAAGGACTTAGTATCTCATAATAATGACTTAGTATCTCATAATAATGACTTAGTATCTCATAATAATGACTTAGTATCTAATAATAATGACTTAGTATCTCATAATAATGACTTAGTATCTCATAATAATGACTTAGTATCTAATAATAATGACTTAGTATCTAATAATAATGACTTAGTATCTAATAATAATGACTTAGTATCTCATAATAATGACTTAGTATCTCATAATAATGACTTAGTATCTAATAATAATGACTTAGTATCTCATAATAATGACTTAGTATCTAATAATAATGACTTAGTATCTAATAATAATGACTTAGTATCTAATAATAATGACTTAGTATCTCATAATAATGACTTAGTATCTCATAATAATGACTTAGTATCTCATAATAATGACTTAGTATCTAATAATAATGACTTAGTATCTCATAATAATGACTTAGTATCTAATAATAATGACTTAGTATCTAATAATAATGACTTAGTATCTAATAATAATGACTTAGTATCTCATAATAATGACTTAGTATCTAATAATAATGACTTAGTATCTCATAATAATGACTTAGTATCTAATAATAATGACTTAGTATCTCATAATAATGACTTAGTATCTAATAATAATGACTTAGTATCTCATAATAATGACTTAGTATCTAATAATAATGACTTAGTATCTCATAATAATGACTTAGTATCTAATAATAATGACTTAGTATCTCATAATAATGACTTAGTATCTAATAATAATGACTTAGTATCTCATAATAATGACTTAGTATCTAATAATAATGACTTAGTATCTCATAATAATGACTTAGTATCTAATAATAATGACTTAGTATCTCATAATAATGACTTAGTATCTAATAATAATGACTTAGTATCTCATAATAATGACTTAGTATCTAATAATAATGACTTAGTATCTCATAATAATGACTTAGTATCTAATAATAATGACTTAGTATCTCATAATAATGACTTAGTATCTAATAATAATGACTTAGTATCTAATAATAATGACTTAGTATCTCATAATAATGACTTAGTATCTAATAATAATGACTTAGTATCTCATAATAATGACTTAGTATCTCATAATATTGACTAAATTATCTCAAAATAATGAGTTACTGAGTCGAAATTTCGGGGGGGGGGGTTATTGTATGTAACGTGTGTATTGCGTCACTTTAGGGGTCTTTAACTACTTTTCTTTGAGAGCCAGATTCCAAAAGTATAAATTGGATGCAGGCCGTTTTTTTGACTATATCTTCATTTATTCTGTTATTTTGCATTGCTGTTATTTATTGCGTTTTGTTCCTTTTATAGTGTTTTTGTTGCTGTTACTTATAGGCCATATATTAACATGCACACAAATATTGCTTCCAGTACATCCATTTGTGCCTTTTCATGATTTTAAATCGAAAGGGATATTGTCGTTTTAATTGTTTAATTAATGCGTTTCTTTACCCAATATGTGGATGCCATTATTTTTTCAAGAAGATATGTATGAAGCTATTTGGTTTAATTAATTAAAATTAATTCAACACAAAAGTAATTCCTGCCCGTTAAATTAATCGCATTCATGTGCCCCACGCACTTACAGGCCAAATTCTTTGTATAGTGCGAGTTCTGGGGGAGATGAACAGCTGTTTTTCTTAAATATAGCCGTTATACATAATGAATGCAAACAAAACATATTTCCCCCCTTATCTTAGACAACCGTTCACGTGATGTACCCTTCCTACAGTAACCTACTTTCAAGGGCACAAAACGCGTTGTAGATCGCGACCTATCGAGTGTGCAAACCGATTGGATGTGGCTGTGCAATGCACTGCTGATCATAACGTTCTAGATAACATTAGGTTTCTTGGTCTGACCGATCAAATCGCTTTAAAAGATGTAAATCATTATGAGCCGCGGGAATTACTTTCGTAATGAATGTAGCAGCATTTGGTACTTGTGGGGTCTCAGGAAGACGGGTCTCTTAAGGTCTCTCCGCTTATTTGAAATTTTAAATCAGGTAAAGATGATTGACGGACCACTAATGCCTTCGCGTTGCGTGCAGTCCGCCAGTTCGCCACTGGTCACTAGTCGGTGGCACGGCCTTTCTGGACTTTGACAAAATGCCCTACTGGTCAAGTCCGTCCCCGTACTAAGTCATTATTATGAGAAAGTTTCTCATTATTATGAGATACTAAGTCATTATTATGAGATACTTAGTCATTATTATGACTCACTAAGTCATTATTATGAGAAAGTTTCTCATTATTATGAGATACTAAGTCATTATTATGAGATACTAATTCATTATTATGATTTACTAATTTAAAAAAAATCCCTAACCTGGCGGAAACGGGTTTCCATAATACCAAACAGTTTTGTTCGTTGTATTCATTCTTAAGGCGATGCCAGCATCATATTCATGACAAACCAGTTTATCCATAAGTCTGTTCTATACACAAGTTGGGGGGCAATTTGGAAAACCTGCGTGTCTTTGAGCTGTAGGAGGAAACCACGCTGACACAGGGTGAACATGCAAACTCCACATAGAAAGGCTTCCCGTCAGGCCCGGCTCCACGCTGGGGTCTTTGCACACTTTATCAGCATGGGCCACCCAGCTTTCACCCAGAGACGTTGAGGGAATAATTGCACGGGTCTGTTTGATAAACCCCACCCGCTGTAATCGAAAGAACACCCGACTCGAAATCCGTCAGCAGCGCTTATTTAATTCCGCGCTCGACCCTTCCCGTTTGACGAAATAGCCGCGACCAGAACCGCACCCACATTACATTACATTACTTTACATTACTTTACGTAGGCCTATTATTTCCCGACCCGCACCCTAACGCCCAATCACACATGAATAATTATTACACCCGTTCAGTGGGGTTACTTTGTTTTGAAAAGTGGTGGGGTCAAAGAATTCAATAGGCTACTTTAAAAAAAAAATCTGTCTCGTTGGGAATTAGGCTATATCATATGTAGGCTAGTGATATAACCGTCCATTGCATATACGCTTTGACTCCAGCTCTCACGGTTCCCAACCGTCATTTGGGGAGGGTCACCAATTGCTGTTGCGGTGCATTAAACTAAAAAACAGAATATTCCTATTACTAAAAATGTCACTTGTGGGTTGGTTTACGCGTTTTTGTGATTGGACACTGGATGCACAAGCAAGTGCTGCGAACGCGGATGATGCGCGAATTTCATATCGGCCGCGTTTCTCGAGTCCCGGCTGTCTTGCGCAATTATAACTTATGAGTGTGAGCAACGGGAGATAAATGTACTTGCATCCTGCGTATTCCTGACTTTTAGTTATTAATGGCTCCTAAACAATATATACCTTGCGCAAATTCTTCTTAATTTCTTCCAAAAAATTTGCGGACATCATGTCTCGCCCGGAAATATGCCTGTGCACCCGTTACATCAAATATTAGCGTTTACCCGAAGGGTGTTGGGTCTGACACCATTCCGGCGAAAAATGCTTTATGAGAGAAAAAAACTTATACTTTTAGCTCATGAAAAAGCAATAACACGTGGACTGGCCATGGATGAGTTTGTGACAGTGTTCTCCAAAAAGAGCAGAAAGTTAATGCTTTCAATATTATAGTGATGATAGGAATCGCTCTTTTTATGATTTCATCAAATCTGAAGTTACTACATTGTAAAATGTTAAATAAATGAAAATGTAAATGAAAATAGTTTATAAATATACATAAGCATGTAAAAATAGTTTTTCAATTGTTTCCAATTGTTCTGCACTCACGCCGGCGTGACACCGGGCGTCGAGAGTTGAAAATGCTCGATTTACGACACAACGCTCAGCGTGCAGCGTGCGTTATCAGCTGCGTAAAAGCGCCTCAGTGGACACAGCCCCTAAGGGTCAGACATTGTTTTACATTTCAATATTTAAAAAAAGTCCATAAATCATGTGCATCTCCACGTTTATTTACAAAAATTAAGGGCTAATATTTTTTGTCATGACGGTGTAGAATACAGTTTGATTGTCTCTCACCACACACACACACACACATCCATAAATGTCATTAAAAAAAGATAAATTACTAAGAATGAAACAACTGATGAATAATTAGGAACATAAATACATGATCAGGTGAATCCTTCATAAACATCTGCATGTCTCTTTCATCCAAAATAAAATGTTTCTAAATGTTCTCAGCTTTCTTTAAAAGGCTTTAATTCAAATGATTAGATGAATTACAGTAAATAAGATTTCAGGTGGAAAAGTGCTTAATAGTCACAGTGTCACGATACAAAAGGTTTTGATTCCTCTATTTTCTCAAAGCAAATGTCATTTGCACTCTAGTAGTATATAATAAATAGTTTCAGACATTAATGCCCAACACCAACACTATTTATTATGTGGTGGAAAAGCTTCTGTTATAAATCTGTGATCAGATCTTACTATCCTTTGGTTTTTGTTAATGTGTTTCAACCAGAATATAAAAATGAATCACAAATTAAATTTGATTCTAAAACATCTAAATGTAACATTCTGAAAACATCTTTAAGAAGAAAGTAAAGGCATGATGAAGAAAGAAAGCAACAAAAAGGCAGTCTATCATTCTTTAGGTTACAGTTTACAAGTGTAAATCAGTCACACGTGTTCTCTTCATTACTCTGAAGCTGTTTGTTCTGATCATGTGCCACTTTTAAATCAGGTTTTGTAATAAGCTGGTTTAGTTTAATCGTTTAACCCAACCGGCCAGTAATACACACACACACTATTTCTGTGTGCTTGACAAGTTAATGAGCGATCCACAGGGAATTCATCTCTCAGGCAGACGTTTTTAAACAGACTGAATCTAGTCACACTTATTCGGATGTAAAACATCAGCTTTGGTTGTGAAGTATAGAGCTCGCGTCACTGGAGCATAAAGGCAGTGAGACACAGAAGTGCAGTCAGCCTGGAGATTTCAGGTCTAAAGTACATCAGACACAAGAGGCACAGTTAATAAATACAGCATTATAGATCCACATGTATCACCTGAATGAGATCTTGAAAACCTTAAGAAGCTCCTGAAGATCTGAACTTTAAAACTTAGTGCTGGCAGAGCATACGTTGTGTGCATGTTTCCTCTCTTTCTGTCTCAACAGTGTGTTGCTGACGTCAAGCGTGTCAACAATTCTGTCCTCGGAGGGTGACGCAGAGTTTCCGTGCAGAACAGACGCAGAGGCGGCTCCCGCGGGACAGCAGGACAGTTTCACGCAGGACGAGGACAGACAGGGGGTGTCGCAGTGGCCTCCGTCCACATGCTCAAACTGGACGGTCACGCTGTGGACACCTGCATAATGAAACACCTCTCGGATCTCTCGGTGAAGACTGGATATTCCTGTTCTCCAGGACGCCTCATGGAGGTCAGCAGACACTTTGACATGCAGGGTGGCCACATTCCGTCCTTTACTCAACTCCCATATGTGGAGCTCGTGAACGCTCACAACCCTGCTGAGTTTGCGCACGTTCTCCACTGGGACAGAGTGAGAGAGAGACAGCGTGAACACATGTTCCTGTATTACATACTGATGGAGACGTTAAATCAACTTACAGAGAGAGCTGAGGTGCAGGTCGGCCGGGCTCATTTGCAGCAGTATTCCGGCGGTTTCTTTAACCAGCGGCGCGGCCGACGACATGATGATGGCTACCATGATGAGGGTCAGACTGGGGTCCACGTAGCACTGCCAGTTACACGGGCTCTCGGGAGCCAGGGGCCATACGTAGAACAAAGCTGAAGCCACAACCACCACGACTGAGCCCAGTGCGTCGTTTAACACGTGAAGCAGCACTCCTTCAAAAACCAGAGCGACAACATATTTAAAACACCAGGCCCTCGAAAGAAAGACCTTCAAGACACATGTGTTACTGGGCATCACCTCTTATGTTGAGCGGAGGTCCGTCGTCTGCAGACTTCTGCTCTTCACTCTGGTGGTCCAGGCTGCCTGCGGACGGATAACGTACAGGTGTGGAGTGCAGAAGTGAAGGCCGTGTCACACACGCGACAACCTGCAACCTCACAACACCAGTGCGGCAAGAGATGCCCGTGTGTGGACCAACATCTGTCTGCTGTATCAGACATACACTGACTGAACCAATGCTTGTTTACACACTGTAATGACGAACAAACAAAAAAATCATTCTTCCTTTGATTCTGTTTGGTTTGTGATCAACTGAAAACATTTCACCTAAAGCACACACACACACACACACACACACATACACACACACACATACACACAGCACCTGCTTCTTCCTCCGCATCCGCGCTCTTGCCGTCTTTCTGTCGCTTCGCGCCGCACAGCCATCTGAAGTCCATGAAGATGAGCAGACCCACGACGTTCACCGCCAGACCTAACGTGCCCACGATGAGAACCAGCAACGGGTCATCGATGGCCTCGGGCCGGGCGAGTCTCTTCAGCGCTTCCATGGAGATGGAGAAGCAAAGGGCGGCCAGGAAAACGGCGTTGGCCAACGCGCCGACCACCTCCGCCCGCCCGAGCCCATACGTGTAGCGTCCCGATCCGGCGCGACGCGACACCCGCGCTGCAGTCAGCCCGACGCATAGCGACAGAATGTCAGACAGCATGTTGAAGGAGTCCGACACCAGCGCGATGGAGTTCCCCACGTATCCCGCCACGATCTCGGCCACGAAAAAGATAACGGTGATGACGATCATTAAAATCAGGCGACACGTTTTGCCGCTGTAGCGACCCATGATCGCGCCTTATTCTTCTTCCCGCAAGATAACGAGGACGGCGATGAAGCGCGAGGTGCGAGCAGGTGCAGGTGGAGGTCCGCGTGCACACTCTCAAACTTTCACGTACAGACTCTCCCGTTACCGATCATGACTGTGCACTTTTACTCATAAGTGGTGATGATTGTGTTGTCACGTCACCGGGTTGTTATTCAGCTAACTCTCTCTCTCTCTCTCTCTCTCTCTCTCTGTCTCTCTCCCTGTCTGTCTCTCTCTCTCTCTCTCTCTCTCTCTCTCTCTCTCTCTCTCTGTCTGTCTGTCTCTCTCTCTCTCTCTCTCTCTCTCTCTCTCTCTCTCTCTCTCTCTCTCTCTCTCCCTCTTTGTCTCTGTGTCTCTATCTCTGTCTGTCTCTCTCTATCTCTCTGTTTGTGTGTGGCATTCACACAGGTTATATATCTACAGGTCGTGCTCAGCGTTAGTTTACATTATAAAACGAGTCACATATTAAATCTTCTTAAATGACACTGAACTCAACAACACTCTTTTATCACTGTTATCATCCTTATCTGCTAGAAAACTCATGATGTCAGTTTTCACTTCACTGCAATCTTTCTCTCTCTGTTACGAGTATTAGTGAGTTAATTTCAGACTTCATTCTTTATTTGTAGAAGACGACATGCAGATTAGTTACTACACACCTCTCTTGTGTGCTGCTGTGCATAAATAATGAGTTTCATGTGACGGATTTCAATGACAGTAAACTGAACCTCATGTGTATTTACTGAACATGATCGAATGTCAAATGAGATGCATTTTATTACCTGCTGCAGTGTTTCTGTCAATCAGATTTACATTCACCTGCTGCACTCTTTCATTATAACTCAACAACTTTCTTGAGGTCAGAGGTCATGAAAAAGTGCAGAAGAGTTTTTACTCCCACACACCTGCTCTGTCATTTTCAAGCCACGTGAAGACATTGATTCAGATGAGCAGGGTTCATCACCCCAACAATCATTTATCATTAAATAAAAGCCACATTCACGATGCAATACAAGATTCTTTAATGAGAAAATGAATTGATAGGACCAAACAATAACAATACTTACAACACAAAAGAGTTTAATAGTGAAGCCACACAGATACAGACCTTTAAATCAGCAGAAACCAAAAGCATGAGTCTTTAAGTCACAAATATCCAATCAAACAACCACAGTGTGTCACCTAACACACACACACACACACAGACACAGGCAACAGTCCCGTCAAATGTTTCACATTGCATGTGTTCTGGAAAATAGAGGTTTGACATCAGTGTTCTGAAGATGGTGTCTCTGTAATAATCAATCATGAGACAGATTTATCAAGTGAACTGAGACAGATCATGGTCATGTTTACACCAGAAAGGACTTCTCCCATCCTTTTGGAGTGAAATTCCGAACCGCTTATTGAGTTTGTCGACTCAGAGAAACAAGAGAAGCCACAACCTGACCTGTTACTTAGGTTGGCGCTTAAATTAGAATGGAAAAAAACTGGTTTATCAGCTCATTCAGCACATTCATGGCAGAAAGATCCACAGCACATCATAAACACTGCAATAGAGGGTACAGATCAATAAACAACTTGATCAGGAAATTCAGAACAGAAGCTTCTAGCGGCCTTGTAAATCAGTGTCCTGTCATTTAAATGTTAGGTCTTGTTGAGATCCTGTGGTGCTTTGTAAATACAGAATTGCTTGAATCAATATCAGAGATAATCTACAGAGTTTGTGTTGTGCTCTGGATGAGAAATGCACAAATGAGTCATCCGCACAAAGCCTCACTACCTGTGAGCCAACAGAAAAGTGAGAAGATGAACTTCTCAGGACGTGTCGGAGGGCACGTGCTCCTCGAAGCCCTCGCTCTCCCTCACCAGCGCCCTCTCCAGAATCACACGGCCTTCTTTATAGCGCTGACTGTCCTCGGTGGCAAACTCATAGATCCAGCCCAACTTACTGTTGCAGTTTTTACAGCTGACATCGCGAACCATGTGTCTGCCGGTCAACATCACCCGATCCTGCACTTCGCTGTACTGCAGATTCACCACCTGATAACAAACAAGTACAAGATCAGTGTGGCGTATCAGTTTACACTCTCGGTCAAGAAACACTGCTGCCGTGCCAAAGAAAGGCCTGATCTTCCTTTAAAAATGAATTATGTATGAATGGGAAGCATGACATTGTGTGTGTGTTTCCATGGTTACGTTATGTAAAGAGAATAAACAAAAAGCGGCTTTATAGGCGACTTTGGATCCGAGTTAAGGAATTCTGTTAATGTTCACCAGTAAATGTGTATCTCTGAATTCATATTAAAGAGAACATATCAACTTCTTTTGTTCATGTATTGGCTCATTACTGTTCTGTCTATTAATGTGAGGCTGCTTTACAACAATCAGTATATTATAAAGCACTTTATAAATGAAAATGGCATGGGGTCTCAACTTTATTTTCTAAATAACCAACCAGTTCCATGACACATCCTCATTTAAGCACCCAAGGAAAGCGTGCGTGTAGCAGATGCTTTTACAACATGCCTTGTTGAAGAGGAATGCCCTGCCCGTGGCACCGGTGAAGCGTGTGGAGATGAGCTCAGATCGGTTTGTCAGGATGGTGTCACAGTTAGCACAGGAGAAGAGACGCGTCCCACCAATGTGATCCAGAAAGATGCGGCCCATGGCTCCAGCAAACACACCTGTGACTGGCTGACAATACACACAAATTATTCACTTCAGTAAAATGACGTTATACATGAAATGAATTTATACCTCCAGACACCGATACAAAAGAAGATCTAACTCGTTTTAAACAATATTCAAATATAAACATGTTAATGTATGCGAGTTTTTGTCGTTCTGTATGATTTAAGTATGCCCATGGCATGATTGTGGTTAGCTACAGTAAGACCAACGCATTTAAACAAGAAACGACAGGACATACACAACATCCCATTAACAACAAACAATAAGATGGGAATAAAATGATCTTTCTCTCGGGTGAGAATGAGGACGTGTGAACTTGATCACCCAAATCATCAATCATTAACGTACATTTATATCTAACTGACTGACAGTCATGTGTGGTCGACTCGACTAGTACAAACAAACAAACAAACAACGGAACATTTCCTAAGAGCGTTAAAATATTACACAATTCTGTCAAATATTCACATAACGTGTCAAGTAAACAAATAAGATTTAATTCACAATCGTAATCATCTCTTTGTCAGCAACAGTATCGCTCTTACCAAGCCTCTTGATGTCGACTGTTATTGTAGTTTAGTATCTGTCTGTTGTTTATTTCTAGACGGCTCGAGCGTTTGTTTTCTTCTTGCTCTTCCGCCAGACAGTTATCAACATCCGGTGTGACGAAGCGGCGATGACGTCATATGCACTAGCTGCATCTATTGGACAATTTAGAACTGAAACAGCAGTGCACATTTATTTTGCGGTTATAACTTAATCACACAATTTTGGGTTGACTGAAGTATTTATGTGTTTAGCACTATAAACGCGATCTATAGATTCACCTTCAAAGATATTATTTCCCACCGTGAATACCTAAAAGTGCTTTCTAGTGAACATTTTGATAATTTTCTGCTGAAAGTAAATAGAAAATACCGATAGGATTTAGTTATTTCAATGTGCTTTTCTTTCTCCCATATTTTGACGTTACAATGTTAAAAAAATACAACGCAATCCACAACGTTTTTTTTTCAATGGGACTGTCTATTGTCAATACACAACGAAAACTTCTTCGAAACTTCTTTTCCTTATCTCATGGTTATGTGTATCTTATGTGTATGTATATTTAAAATGTATAAAAGCAATTTTAGAAGTTAGGTGAAGAACTTTTTGGCCGCGCTGCGTGAAGTCGAACCCACCTGCTGTCAAAATGCTGTGTTCGAGACTTTACGTAGAATATATCCCACCTCAAACTCGGACATAACTTCTTTGAAGGTGATTGAAATCGAAAATCAGGAACACAGCACAACAAGATATGAAACAAGTATCTTCTGCAAGTTAATACATCTAATAATAATAATGCTGCGTTCGAGACGAAGCCGAAGCCACAATTTTTTCATGCGTCATTATATGTGTAACAAAAACAGGCTGAACTTCAGAAAAGTGTGAGATGCGTCTTATTATGTAAATATTTGTAATGTCACGTTTATTTGGACGGAGTGTATTGAGCACGTGCTGTCGACAGAGGGCGCCAGATCGAGCTCGAGCTGGCTGCGCTTTAGCATTAGCACACAGCACAAGGTGAGAGTGTGTTTCTGACAAGCATAAACACTCATTATTAACATCGCTTTTACTTTTAAACCCCTTTGTTTATACACGTTGTATTTTCTGCAGTGATTGTCCGTGGTAGCCAGTGACATATGCTCCTCGTTTTAGCTGTTCTTTTAGGCTGTTTAATGTTTATCTTGGTTTAGCCTGGTTAGCTTGAGCGGCTAATAATAAGTCTCGACACTTTTCATCTCAATTTGTCACCTTCAGTTAGAAAAAAAAGAGTTCATATTGTAAACATGTGTGGATATACAGACACGCGTCTGGTGAGACGTGTGTGAATTGTTACGTTGGGTAAGTAAAAGTTATTGTATTATTAAACACAGAAACAAATAAGTCTGTGTGTAGAGTTTCAACATGCTTCATCTCATGTGTCAGAGTTGACACACGTTATTTGTGACAATACTTAGTTTGGTGAAGTCTTGAAAGTTTGTGTTCGTGTTTGTGTTGCTTTAGTGGAAGATGAATCTCTTCATCTGTGTTAATAAAGTTGAATACTGTTTTAAGATTATTGTGATTAAAGATCATCTATTCTGCATGTGTCTCATGATCCATTGTGTTTGTTCTATGTTAACAGCAGACTACAGTGTGTGTTATGTGAGACGGTTATGTTTCTCTAAATATATTCTGGCACGTTCTCCATGATCTTATACTTAAACTCCATTACACCTGTAATAGACATTGTCATGAATTCTCCCTCCAGATCTGTGCATGTGTGCGGTCACATCTCTCTCCCTGTGTTTCCTCTACCAGCTTTGTTTTTTTTGGGTGGGATCAGTGATGTCATCATCGGCCGTCGTGATGGTTTAAGGAGCAACAGTGGCGAGGAGGTGGCCGAGCGTGTGATGTTACGCTGGACGGTGCACCTGGAGGGTGGGCCACGGAGGGTCAACCACGCTGCTGTGGCGGTCGGGCACAAGGTTTACTCCTTTGGAGGATACTGCTCGGGTGAAGATTACGAGACCTTGAGGCAGATCGACGTTCACGTCTTTAACACAGGTGTGGTGTGTCGAATGTGTGAAACATGGTGACCATGCAGGGAGGGTTTGTTTGTCCAAGTAGCCACACTTTGCACTAGACCACATGACCACCTTCATGATATATTTCCTGTAATCGGCCCAAGTGTTCTAGTGAACATGAAGATCCCAAGTAAACATGTAGTATTTATAACCCGATGGAACACACTTATGCAAACATGTCAGTAATGAGAGGTTGCTTATTATGTGATAAAAACAGTTAACACATGTTAGACAAACATAGAATAAATAAAGATATAACCTTAAAAAGTAGTAGTGTAACGTACTGAAAAGCTTTTCGCATGATTTATATCCTGTATGTGATCTACGATAGGATACACTTGGCCTTAAAAACGCCCTGAAGTGTGGGTCTAGTGTGCGTTAAAAGGATTTTTCACCCAGAATTTTCGTTTTTGGGTGAACGATCTCTTTAAGAGCTCTGCGCTTTGGCATTCTTAAGACATGGGACAGACTTGCGCTTTGACTTCCTGTCGCATGCATGAGCTCTCAAGTGGCCAATACCACAAGTGGGGGTATTTGGACAAAGCCTCCATCAATCTATCAGTCTAGTGTGATGAATGAACCAGAGTTATAACATCTGATGTATTGTTGATGTTGTCAAAAGATAAAACATATATCACTAACGTGTAGCTAATATTCCAGTGTGCATGTAGAGTGCACTAAGCATTACAACAACACTTTATACTCTGTGTGTTGCATGAGCAGTGTCTTTGCGCTGGACCAAACTGCCGCCCGTGAGGACCGGAGGCCGAGAGCATGCCCAGGAAGTGCCATACATGCGCTACGGGCACACTGCTGTCCTCGTAGATGATATCGTCTACATCTGGGGTGGCCGTAATGACACAGAAGGGGCATGTAACGTGCTCTACGCCTTTGATGTCAGTAAGTGTCCCTCACAGATTATATAAAGGTGTGAATTGAAATCTTAAGGGCTATATATATATTTTTAGTACGTGGGTTAAGCAGAACTCTTTATCTGTGTTCTTTAGCTTTAATAACGCTCACAAGTACAGTGTCTGTTCTGTTTACCATAGTAGTGGTTCTCAAACGTGTAGCGCCCTATGGTGTTAGCTCACACAAGAGGAAATAGATAATCCTCAAATTATATATTAAAAATTAAATTTGAACATAGTTTTATGCATGCAACTCATGCACAAGAGCAACAGCACAAATGCAGAGGAGGAACACGCATAAGATTATTCCATCTTTGCTCCATCAGTAATAAAAACTACAGAACAAGTAATGATGCAGTATTCATTTCATGGTGGAAAGCAAGTGAATTTCTAGGTACTTCTTGATCTGAAAAGAGCTTGTGAGTTATTTTCTTAATTTGTTTTACAGTGAAATGATGTTGGTTTGTTTTAAAACACAGTATATTAAACGGCTTACTGTTGTCTCAGATAATCACAGATGGTTCACACCCAAGATTTCTGGAACAGTCCCAGGCGCTAGAGATGGGCACTCGGCCTGCATCTTAGGAAAATCCATGTACATCTTTGGTGGATATGAGCAACTGGTGTGTGTAACATGCAGAAAACTGAATCTTTTTTCCTGTTAAACAAATGCTTCACACTTTATGACGTCTGTGTTCTCAGGCTGATTGTTTCTCTAATGATATTCACAAGCTGGACACCACGAGCATGTGCTGGTCTCTCGTGAATGCCAGGGTGAGTTTGGTGACCCACATGCGTTTCCCCTGATCAGATGATTTGTTGGACTTTCTTTGTCTGCTTATGCTTTGTTTTACATGTGATAGTAGTACACACACACACACACACGAGTGTGTATAATAACATGTCAGGCAAATCTGTGATAAAATAAAGCATGAAAATATCTTAAGTTATATCACCTAAACCTATTTCTCTTTCATGATTTATTTAAACCTTGTGATTTTATACAAGAACACAGGTTATATTGATCTGCTTTGTGTTTTTATCTCCAGGGTACACCGGCTCGATGGAGAGATTTTCACTCGGCCACTGTTATCGGCAGTAAGATGTTTGTCTTTGGGGGCAGAGCGGATCGATTTGGTCCTTTCCACTCTAATAATGAGATCTATTGCAATAAAATCAAAATTTTTGACACCGAGACCAACTGCTGGCTCAACACGCCGTCGACCCAACTGCTGCCAGAGGGCCGGAGGAGTCACTCGGCCTGTGAGCGAGCGCACACCTCTTCTTAACCCTTACACAACCTAATGTACAGTTGTTATTATACAAATGAATTTACCTCTGACAGTAAGTTCACATACAGTAAGAATGACATCTAGGTGATGATGACGTAATCTATAGCAGAGGTTCTCAACTCTTTCCCACGAGCTCCACTGATCCCTGATCAAACACGCCTTGAAGAGTTCTGTACGAAGAAGTGCACTTGCTAGATGTGCCCTGCTGGTCAATGCAATGTAGAGGTTCCATGATTAGGTTAGGTCCACTTGTTTGTGGATTTCTGTGCACATGTTGACATCAGAAATGTTTAACATTCACAAATCTATACACAGATTCAGAAATGCACAGAAAGCGATGCACAAAATAATATTCGTGAGTACTTGTGCTAACACTTTACAATCAGGTATTAGTTAACATTAGTTGAAGCATTAGCTAACATGAACTAACAATAAACCCTACTTCTACAGCATTTATTCATCTTAGTTTGTGTTCAAATCAATGCTTACTAATACATGCTTCAATCAAACATTATAACATGACATTATATACTAACATAAATAATTGTATTGACATTAACTAACATCAACAAGGGTTAATACTTAAAACAATATCAGTTAAGTTAATGAATGTGCCATTGTAAAGGGTTGCCATTGGAAAGTGTTACCATTGTTATTTGATTTATTCTCATTTTTCTGCAACATCTAACATTTGTTTGTGGATTTGCATTCTGTGCATTAGATGATTTATAAAGTGTTCTTCAACTAAAGTCTCTTTTTCTCTGTACATTTATTTGGCTTTGAGCCCGATGATGGGAGTTGAGAACCTCTGATCTATAGAGTCATGTGACACAGCCTGTGTTATGCTGCTTTCACGTGCTATAGGACATAACTAGTCACTGTTTAGCACTAGGATAATGGAAGCTGTCACCACTGGATGTTCATACGAAGCGATTGCTGTAGCGGCAGAGAGAGTTTCTCCACAACAGACAGGAGGCTGCATTTCAGTAAGAATCTGAAGGCGATCATATCTTGTAAACATGTTGACATGTCATCGCTTGAACACGATGAGTTTGTGATCATGACAATTGATGTTTGATGCCCATATTAAAATGGCCTCGAAAACGGCATTTCTTTCATGTGAGAAGTATTGCCAGACTTCGACTTTCTTTATCACTGCCTGGTGCAGAGGGGCTTATTCACGCCTTTATTACGTCCAGACTGATTATTGCAACATGCTCTATGTTGGTCTCTCTAATAGGTCTGTCAAGAAATGACAATATATTCGGAATTCAGGAGCCTGGGTACTTGCATACACACCTGCTCCTCAACATAATTCTTTGGTGCCTTACAACTTCCATTGGCATTGTGTGGATTTGAAAATGTTGACATACAAAACTGTCAATGGGACTGCCCCTGCTTACAGATACAATCTAGTTGCTCCTTATACTCACTCTTTGTGCATTGAAATGCATTGATATCATTATTATCTCTTGTGGATGTTCCCAGTCTGCAGTGGTCAGTATCTATCAAACATGGTCCACAGAAGGAACAGTGTTGAACCGGCGTTAGGCTCATTGGCCTGTGTGATCCTACATACGAGCGACTGAAGCTCAAAATACTGGTTGTGATCGATAGGGGTCAGAATACACGGTGCATGACAGTTTGTTGCGTGTGGGGCAGAGAGAAAGGGCGACCATCACAATATGAGGAAGGTGGTTATGATTTTATGCCTGATCGATGTACACTGTATATATATGTATGTAATGTCAATCACATGACTGTTTCTTTATCTTTTGTCTCTCATCTTTAAGTTGCTTACAATGGTGAGTTGTACATATTTGGTGGCTATAATGCTCGTCTGGACCGACATTTCAACGATCTCTGGAAGTTCAATCCAGGTAACTCTCTTCATTTCTTACTGATCTTATCTTCCTTGTGTTATATTTGACACAATGTTCTACATTTAGCTAGTTGTTAAAGTGCAGGTGAATTGTTTATTTCAGTAAGATTCCCCACTTGTACTGATGGTGAAGTGATTGACATCCAGTCACATGATTAAACGTTTGGATGTGAACATGAAGTTGAATGAATAGCCCGTCATTTCTTGTGTTGGGTTTTTAGAGGCGTTCTCCTGGAAAAAGGTAGAACCGAAAGGTAAAGGTCCGTGTCCCAGAAGACGACAGTGCTGCTGTATGGTTGGAGATCGCATCATTCTGTTCGGAGGAACCAGGTGAGCAGGGCTTATTACATGATGTTTGCTGTGATAAATGGTCGTCTGAACCCAATGTTTGAGTGGATTCATCCAATGAGTCTGATGTGGCGGGCCTGAACGTGTTTTCCATGTGTAGCATTCTCTCCAAAAACCGACAAAGGACTTGATGTTTTTTTGGTGGTGTTTGTCGGTGGTAGAGTGTAAGACTATGTGTCCCTGTGGCATGTGTCTCATGGACGAGGGCTGGATTGAGGAAGCGGGGCAGACTCCAGGTCTCCTGCCAGCAGTGTAATGAGGCGGGGGGGCTCTTATCTGAGTCCTGCGGTGAAGCTCTGTTTTAATCGTCCAGCGGCTCAGCTGGATTAAGCGTCAGTCTGCTCTGGTGTGGTCCACAGTGGCAGATAATCGCAGCCGCATGAACGCATCAGTCTCTCTGCGATGTGATGAACACTGCACACATGAGGGAAAATACAATTCGTTTTTTTTCCATTTCTCGTTCTTTGTAATGTTCCAGTGTAGATGTGTTGCGTTGTCTGTGTACACATGTGATGTTCAGTGTTTCATGAGGTCAAATGGTTTTTTATTACAGTGTTGGTAGAATAAGAAATGTGACATGATAAGGCGTGAGGGACTCGCGGGGGTTATGTTTGTTTGTGTGTCTGAGCTCTTAAGCAGGATCTGATGTGTGTCACACTAATATTGAGCCGCTGCTGTGGCATATGAGCAGGATTTCCTCTCGGCGCGCATCTTTTCCTGTCTGACTTGACCACCAAATCTCTCACAGAAATCAGGACTCGTGTCGGGTGTTGTTTATCTGTGTCTAATGCATTTGACGTGAGGTTGCGATTGGGTCGAGACTTTCTCCCTGTGTGCTGAGGTGAGTAAATGCTGACCTCTAACCTCCGGACAGATTCATTCATTCACGCCTTTTATAAGAGATGCGTTTCATGTAGCTGAGCGTGAAATGACTGGAATTGCGTTCTTCTGTCTGATCTTCATCCCACTTTGGTTCAAAAGTCCAGGCAGGGCTCTGTTTTGATTCCTTCCTCTATCAGCAACTGTTGGTGCTGCTTAAACCCAACGAAACCTTCCCGACACCAGAACTTGTGTTTAGTGTTTAGTAGGTGTGTGTGAAGATGTCAGCGCAGTTAATGATTATCACAAACATAAACATGCGTTTAACTTCACGGCAGCTAATGGAGTTTATTTGTGGCGGGGTCACACGGGTTGAGTATTCTTCAGCCGCAGGAAACGGTCGTCAGATTTATAGTGTCCAGAGCAGCCTGATGCTGAGCAGACACCTCGCTGATATTCCTCTTGCGTTTATGATATTTACTTAAACTGAAGGAATTTGCTGAGCGTAGATTTATGGCTTTAGTGAAGCACAATAAACTTCTCAACGCTCCAGAGAGCCCTATCTTCAGAGGCCTGGAGGTGTGTGGGAAACCACCGAGCTATCCCATAATCACCATCTCCGTGCCGTGTGATGCCAGTCGTCAGGCGGTGGTGTCGAGCTGTGACAGAGCGAGGGAGAGAGAGAGAGACACGTGCTGTCTAATGTTACAGGTGTCCTGGTGAGCTCCTACAGCAGCAGTCAAGCGTTCAGATGCTCCTGTTGACACTCCAACACTGTAAAGTGTTCTTCATATTTCACTTCCTTCACCAAATAATCACTAAATCAATAATCCTTTTTTCTTCCTATATGAAGCGTGTAAAGCTGCTTTGCAACAGTTGTGGTATAGAAATTATATTGAGTTAAATAGAATTAATATATAATACAACCTAACCCAACCCATCTCAACACATACGTTTGCTCAGAAAATCCATCTAGAATTGAGATTTGTATGACTTTTATGTATTTGGCAGACCCTCTTTATCCAAAGTGATTTACAGTGCATTGGTGTTATTGTAAATGTGTTCACTTTCAAACCTGATTCACTTGTGCAGGTACATGTATGACGCCACTGTGATCACATGACTTATTTTATGACTATTTTGTTTTCATGACTCTTTTCAATGGTGCTAAATTGGAATGAAGTGTAAATGTGGGAAAAGTAACACTTTTGTTTCGCAGAAGTCACTAAATCTTGACACAATTACCCAGAATCCATCTGCAAATTCACGCTCATCATTCATCTTCATTTTTCACATGTGATTATGTGATGTTTCTGTGAATTCCTTGTTTGGTGCAGGACGTGATTTGTGTGTCATGGGTTAGTGTAGCGTGTTGTGGTGATAGGTAAGTGTGTGTGTGTTAGTGGAGGGCCGTTGAACAGCACTTACGGAAGAGTAAACAAGCGTGCTGAGCTAAAGAGAGGCGTGAAATTCAGCCACTGGTTTGATTTATGAGCCCCTGAAACCCAACAACTACCCCCCCACAACAAACACACACACAGCAACACAAGCACTGAAATCACAGCCAATGACAAGAGAATATCCCAATACAAACCCCTCCCACTTCTTTAGGATGTGTTCAGGATGATCAAGTGCTCAGTGCTCTAATGGGAATATTTCATTGAGAATATTGTGTGTGTGTAAATTTGTCATGAATACACTCAAAACACTTGTTGTGATATCTGGAACATTAGGACACTTGTAGAGAAGATCATTGATGTTTGTGTATGTGAGAGTCATGAGGTCACAGCTGCATGCGTGGTTGTATCATGATGTCACTCTTGATAATAGAGTGAACGTCCCACCATGACGTGTCGGACCGGCCGACTGCACCGCCAGGTCAGGGATTTGGGACGGGTCAGGATGTAAACAGGAATGTAACAGATTGGCATGCTGGGATGTCGTGTGGCACGACAGCTTGGATTGTTTGACTCTGGGATGAGCCGCCTCTGTTTTGAGTAATATACATTTATTTAAATCACTATTTGTGTGTTGGGTTGGCATGATTTGAAAATGTAATGTGAACGACACAGATGGTTAGGGGATAAGCTATATGAAGTTTATGTAATGTTCTGACTAGTATAGTAAAACAAATGTGTGTGTGTGTGTACATCTATCTTGGTGAGGACCAGTTGAAGTTTAAGACAAGTGTGGACTAAAGGGCCGGGTATACTTGACTTTCTGTGTCCGTCTCGCGCACAAATGCATCCGCACAACTTCATAAGCATACTCAAGCGTGGATAGACCAGTTCGACACATGCACACTACGTCACTGAGTGGACACGGCTGATTCAACATTTTTTTGCGCATGTGCTGTGGCACACATTCTCCAAAAATGGGTTTCACGTGGACGGGTGTGTGAACGACCGGAGACTCGCCTGATGAGCAAAATTAGGTCATGTGGACAGCCAGACTAAACTGTTGCCTTAAGAGAGTTAAGTGAGGACATTTTGTCCAGTCCTCACTTCCTGAGAGCCCTGTAAAGAGCTGTTTGAAGGTCAAGACCTGGTTTTAGGGGTTTAGGGTTATAATCAGGTTTGGGGTCAGGCACTTAGTTCTTATGGTGAGGGGAATGAGCTTGAGTGTGAAGATTGCATTGCTTCAGTGTATGTCCTCATAAAGATAGTTGCGCTAACATGTGTGTGTGTGTGTCTGTGTGCCTCCTGCAGGGTGTGTTTGTAGACGGCTCTAGTCAATCATAGAGATTCAGCTTAAAACTTGATTGGCTAGACGAAACACACTTGAGAAAATCTCCAGACAATCTCTCTCTGGTCTCACGAGCTCTGGTCTCCAGCGGCAGTATTAAACATACACACACACGCGTGTGATGTTGAATTGATTGTGCAGGTAAAGTCTTGTTAGTGTGTTATTGTGTGTTTGTTCTCTTCTGGCTCTTGTTACAGGCAAGAGATAACAGTGTTTCTCTGGTGATAATTTCTGCAGATTTTTGTTTTCACATGGGCTAAACGCTGATTTTCTGTGCTGTTGTCTAAATTTAAACCCAGACTCCATCCGGCCTGTTTGCACATTATCTGCTCTTCTGATTCTCGGAGTTTTAATGCCCGCTGTCTCTCTCTCTCCAGCCAGACAGACGTTTGTAGAATCTCTACCCGTGTCTTTCTTTAATCCCACTCTCACTCCTCAGGGGTCTCTGATAGCTCACGTTTAAATCCTGGGATTGAGATGAAGTAAATCTGGGGTTTAAAGACTGAAGAATTTCAGATAGTGATGAGAACAAGTTTCATGTGGTGTTGTGGGGCTTGGGGCTGCCCCCGAATAGTCGACAAAAGGTTAGTCGATGTGGAGGAGGCTTGGTCCAAAATGTTTTCATTGGTCGGTTAGTCGTGGAAAAATAAAATCCTCACGTGATGTAATGCAGTCAGAATTCACGTTAAAACTTCATGGCGCTGCTGAGCTTGGTCAGTGTATGACATCAAAAGACATAACGCAAGATCAACGTGAACAGTGCCTATGTTAATAAATATGAAGAAATGCCATTTGGTGCAGCGGGATGATGACAGCCTGACCACAAAAGCACTGAAGATACGACTCGCAGGAGAAATTGACAAGATATGGGAATTGACGGGAAATCTCGCAACCAGCAATTTAACACAAGGTGTCAGTCCTTGACACTGACAAAGGAGAAGAAGCATACTCCACAGTGTCGGATCTGGCAGAAAGTTTATCCACAGAAGCCGCGCAATATAAAGATCATGTCAGCATTAGTGGGGGACACGGTGGCTTAGTGGTTAGCACGGCCGTTCGCCTCACACCTCCAGGGTTGGGGGTTCGATTCCCGCTTCCGACTTGTGTGTGTGGAGTTTGCATGTTCTCCCCGTGCCTCGGGGGTTTCCTCCGGGTACTCCGGTTTCCTCCCCTGGTCCAAAGACATGCATGGTAGGTTGATTGGCATCTCTGGAAAAAATTGTCCGTAGGGTGTGAGTGCGTGAGTGAATGAGTGAATGAGTGAGTGTGTGTGCCCTGCGATGGGTTGGCACTCCATCCAGGGTGTATCCTGCCTTGATGCCCGATGACTCCTGAGATAGGCACAGGTTCCCCGTGACCCGAGGTAGTTTGGATAAGCGGTAGAAAATGGAATGGAATGGAATGTCAGCATTAGTACTACAGTCCACGGAGGAGGGTGAGCCCGCACCAAAGAAGAAAAATCAGGCCGAGATATCCATGCTGATGGCCATTTATGAGGAGGAGCATGCAGAAGAGAAGAATGAAATAAAAGATTTACTTTATGGACAAAACAAAGGTTGATTCGGGACCGTTGACATGGTAGCATAAAATGAAGAACGATCTTCAAAGCTCGCTAAAGCAGCTGAACGCCGGCACTGTATCCCCTCCACGTCCACACCATCAAGCACAACTTTTCGAAGGCCGGCCTTATTGTCAATAGGTCAAGAAGCTAACTTCTTCCCAACAATGTGGACAAGCTGGTGTTTCTGACGCGTCATATAAAAAAAGATTGGATGGAAAAATATTGACCTTAAATTAGCTTAATTTCCCACTTTTCTAGTGTTTCTGTTTGCTATCTGTTTTTTATTTTTATTTATTCGATTTTATATAATATAGAGGTTGGGTTAATTCTGTTTGGAAACTTCAGACTGGTTTTTCTATTCATTGTTTCTGGTCAAGATCATCCGTCAGCTTTATATGGCAGTTTCTGCTGATTTGTTTTGTTTAAATTATTTGCTCCACGTTTTGTTTCAAAATATATTTGTTCTAAACCATTTAAGCAAGGAACGTAAAGTTTTTTTATTTGTTTGCGTTGTTTTGTACAAAAACATATTTAGTTGTAGCCTGTTCTTTATTATTCTAAGGTTTGGCGTTTGCTGCGTTTATTCGTTTGTTCGTTTTCGTTGATTTCCCTCTTCAATATAATTTTCAGTTAAGTGATTTATTTATTTAGTTTTCCTTGCTTTGCACAAAGTTGTTTAAAACTTTCCATAGTACTGTTTTTTTCTTTTATTATTTCCTTTATATGTACTTTTTACTCTTTTTCTAGTTAATATTTAATTTTCTACTACTATTTTAAAGAGTTGCCGTTTGCCTATGTCTATTTACTTTTTCATTTATTTCATTCAAAAGGGTGTTTTATGTTTGTGGTAATTTTGTTGCCAAGTTCATTTAACATATAACTGAGGTTATAATTTGTATATCATAAATGTGCGATTATTCGACTAATTGCTGAAATGAAGGACTACTATTCGACTAGGACGATTCATCCTTAAAAATCCTTAGTCGGGGGCAGGGTTAGTTCAGATACAGCAGAACACACGTGTCATGACCTCATGATCAGTTTCTGTTTACATTTATTTCTGATGTAAAGATCTAAACTCAAATAAAGAGTTTATCAAGAGTGTTGATTTTTTAAAACAATTAACTTATGACTTTTAAAGAAAATACTAAATTCCATAAGTCACAAGTATACCATAGTTCCACTAAAGTATGTAGTATGCATGTTTCTCGGTGGGTTGTCATAGTTGTATCACACATCATGGTGTAACTTCCTGTAGTGAGATGATGGGACACTTTTGTAAGAGATGAGCGGTTGGGTTTCTCATCCTTGATTAAACAGAGACGGACTTGTGTGGATTGAGAGAATCTCACCATTGACTCTCAAAAACGATCTTTCACAGCTGATGTTGGACCAGTGGATGATGATGATGTTGATGACGACATGTGTACTGAACAGATAAGATTCTTCACAGGAAGTCATATTACATGATGAGTTCCTTTCGCCCGACTCTCCCGGAAACAGGAAGAGGAAACGCCTCATGAACTGTGTGTATGTGTGTGTCTCTCTCTCTCTCTATCTCTCACTCTCTCTCTCTCTCTCTCTCTCTCTCTCTCTCTCTCTCTCTCTCTCTCTCTCTCTATCTCTCACTCTCTCTCTATCTCTCTCTCTCTATCTCTCACTCTCTATCTCTCACTCTCTCTCTCTCTTTCTCTCTCTCTCTCTCTATCTCTCTCTCTCTCTCTCTCTCTCTCTCTCTCTCTCTCTCTCTCTCTCTCTCTGGAGTTTGGTCGGATAAAGGGATGAATGTGTGTGTGTGTGAGGAGGGGGATCGTTCACTTCTTCATTACTGACCTTTTAAGAAGGTGACACTCAAGCTAATGAGGTGATGTGTGCCAGAGAACCTTCAGAGGAATTCAGTCAACATTCCCAGTGGTGTTACGTCCAACAGCAAGTGTGTTTTCATAGGGCAGGGGGGCGGGAGGGGTGTGTGTGTGTGTGTGTGTGTGTGTGTGCTGTTACAGTGTGTCGAGGTGAAAGGGAGGAACGTCCTCAATGATACTTCCCTGATCATCTAACACAAATGAGCCATCAAACAGCAGGCCGCTCATAAACACACTCTCACACATTCACACTCACAACCCCAAGCCTCTGTATTTCTCTCTGTTTCTCTCTCTCTTTCTTTCTCTCTCTCTCTCTCTCTCATCATTTCCTTTCTCTCAAGTTGTTCCAAATCTGAAAGATATTTTGCCCCCCGGTGACAGCAAACAGTTCTGGGGCAACAGGGGGCAAAATCTGTCTGGTTATGAGCATTCTTCCAAATATCTTTCTCCGTGTTCATCAGAACAAAGATGTACACATTCGGAACAACTCGAGGGAGAGTAAATGATAACAGACTTTTCATTTTTGGTGAAGTATCCCTTTAACATCAAACCATTCTAACAAAACTGTGTGTGGCTGGGAACCCATCATCCATTCTGGTTTATTTTCTACTGTTCATTTTTATTCTTTACATCTAATCCTCTCTGAACAATATGAAGAAATATCAAAAGGATACAAAAAATTATATATCATTTATTGTGCATTTCAATTAATATCAATCATACAGCATTGGTTTGTTTTGATTTAAGCCATAATAAATGAAAAAAACCCCAGCTGACTAACACAATAAAACACAATTCACTTTCATTATTGTTGTACGCTTGTGTCTTTTTCAACACTAACATACTCTCTCATTTCATTGTTTTTGCCCTCGGGGTGATTTGTATTTATTTTTTGGGTGGTGGTTATCTTCAAACCTGCGGCGTTTCTGTGAGCGTCCAGCCGTTCATTAACTCTGACCAATGAAGGTAAATAAATAGCAGAACGCATACGTTAATGTAACGGGCCGCAGGTCTGATAAAGGTCTCTGCATAATCCAGGGTGGGTGACCTCCCGGGGGGGGGTTTTGGGATGTAATGAGTTCCACAGCTGCCCCCCCGGGACCCCAAACCTCTCTGATTCACTTTAAAACAGCAACCTGTTTGTTTATGGAAGATTAGAAACATAAAGTCCCAACAACATCCTGCACACAAGAGCAGAAGAATGAAGTCACGTGTGAAGCTGCTGGCTGTATCGCTTCATGAATTCTGGATGAATCATCTGTCATGTTTGTTTGCTATCTCTCGAGAAAGATGAAGTGTTGTGTTGTCCATGTGTGTTTGTGTGTGTGCAGGAAACAGATGTTTGTGTTAGATTCAGACTTTAGAACGCCTGTTTCCTGCTGATCTACTGTCTGTTTGCCGTGATAACGTGTGTGTGTGGTGGCGGTCTGTGTGTATTCCCATATTGTGAATTATTTGTGCCATGATTACAATGTATTGAAAAGTGGACATTGTGGGAGTCAGATGTTTGTTTCTTTGCAGTTGTTGAGGGAGTGGTTGTGTATGTTTATTTACTCACACAGGTGAGGACAGTGATTTATTTGACTTTATGAAGCGTCACCACTAGTGTTTATCCCAACAGGCAGAAGCGGGCACTGAGTTAAGTAAAGACTGCATTATTCTGTAACATGTCTGTGCAGCTCTGATGCCACCTGGTTTTTGTGGTGCATTGTGGGAATTTCTATGGCATGAATGTTTTAGTGCACTGTGCCATTGGATGGATTTTGTGGCTTTGAGGAAGCGCTTAAATTCTCTCTTATCAGTGTGCTGACTACTGAAGAAGGGAGCTGATTGAGACTCACCCTCGTTCATAGTGTTAAAGAGCATCAGTGCAGGAAGTTCATCCACTCATTTCCTGTGTGATCAACTGAAGAGAGGCATTATGGAATTGTCTGATGTGTGTGATTGTGTGTTTGACAGCCCGTGTCCAGAACAAGGGATGGGTGATGAATTTAACCTCATGGATCATTCAGACCTGTACATCCTGGACTTCAGTGAGTTATTCGCTTCTATCTTTTCATTCTCAAGGGTTTGATGACATCACAGAGAGCTGCACAGAGTAAACAAACAAATAACAACACTGTGTGTGCGCGTGTATATGTATGTGCGTGGATGTGTCTGTGGGGGTGCGCGCGTGTGTAGGTCTGTCTGTCTGTCTGTCTGTCTGTCTGTCTGTGTGTGTGTGTGCACAGTAGGGCTGGACTATATTAATCCTTTAAATTTGTGAAATAAATTTGAACTATACTAAAATATATTTAAAAACTAAGTTTGTAACAATAATACATGTTTCACTCACTGACTCCAGAAGCTCTGCTTCACCCACACAACACATTAGCAATCATCATCTTAAGCCTCTCTTGAGCTTTCTTCTTGAGTCTCTTTCTCAATTCAACACAAACTTTCGTCAGTCATGTAGTGAAGTATCTGTTCATGATTGTGTACAGGTGAAATATAAAAGAAATCCTTAATGTTTTAAACACATTTCATATACATTTGTTCTCTCTCTCTCTCTCTCTCTCTCTCTCTCGTTTCTCTCTCTCTCTCTCTCTCTCTCTCTCTCTATCTCCTCTCTCTCTCTCGCTCTTTCTTTCTTTCTTTCTCTCTCTCTCTCTCTCTCTCTCTCTCTCTCTGTCTCTCTCTCTCTCTCTCTCTCTCTCTCTCTCAAGATTCAAAGGAGCTTTATTGGCATGATAAAAATGTTTTACATTGCCAAAGCACAAAATTAAATATAAACATGCACAAATACATATTAAGATAAAAATAAGATAGAATAAAAATAAAGTCTATAAGTAAATATATATATATACATCTCAATATAAACAGAAAAAGAGTTTTAATTAAAGTTCTCAATGAGGGTGACAGTGTCAGTTTGTTTGTGTTGTCCTGTCAGTGTTGTGTTGTGTTGTGCTGGTTGTTCTTTAGTCGTGGCAGGGTTTGGCACAGTGTGTGTCTGCTCCACAGGAGCGAGTGAAAAATAGATCAGGGAAACGCTGTTGGCATCACTGCTGACACCTGCGCAGCTCCATATGGAGATCTACAGCGGAAGACCATATAAGGCTTTCCTCTGCACTCCTCCAATTCACATTTCTGTAGTTGTGACATGATGAAACATCTGTTTATTGTGATAGGTTACTTGTCTTTTTGAGCCGTGTTCACACTGAATACATGTACATTTAAAACTTCATTCTACAAAATTTATTTGTTTTTTTGAATGTTATATTAAAGTGTTTAGTGATTTTTGCCACTGTTAGTCAGTCTAATAGACAGAGATACATGTAGTCCTGTTTTGTTCAGCATATATCGCGTTGTCTGTCTTTAACTCTTCACATGTTTTTTCAGGTCCTAATTTGAAGACTTTATGTAAACTAGCGGTGATTCAGTTCAGTCTGGAGCAGTCTGGTCTCCCGCATGACATCAGGTGAGATGAATTGCGCTGCACGTTCAGCTGCGTGTGCGCACATCATTTTTTAACCTTTATTGACTCTTTTGTCAATAAGGCCATAAACACCCGGACCTATACAGCGTACATCTTTCATATTATGTCATCCATGTGAACACACACGTGGCTGCCGGACGTGCAGTGTCAATGTGTTTTAACTCAACAAACACAGATACACAAGCTGTTAAAGTATGAATGTCTCACAGACTTGTTTTCAATCCATGCTAATTATATTTTAATTATCCCCAAACTCTCACACTGACCTGTGGACATTATTACATTTAAATGTAAACCTGATTCAGCTGATTTATGAATTTTAATCAGTGTTTGGACCACCTCAGATGAGGACATTTACAAAAACATAACTCACATCATTATAACACACACACACAGAGCAGTGAAATGAGTGTGAAACCAGAGACACTGATAACAATCTGACCATCAACCCTTGACCCTCATCCACAGCTTTACAGATCAGGTTACACACACACACACACACTCACACTCACGAGAGAGAGAGAGAGAGAGAGAGAGAGAGAGCAGGGTCAGATCACTCAAGTCGTGTTTATACTCCACACTAACAGCAAAGCCCATTAATTCAGCCAATTAGTGGAAAGAATTATCACTCTCTCCAAAGACAGATTTCTGCAGATGTTGTTTGTGTGACAGCAGTGAGATTCATGAAGGTTTTTCATAAAAACACGTTTGGAGCGCAAAGGCAGAAAAGCTGTAGTTTTCACATACAGTGAGTGTGTTCACATGCAGAGTCTGACTCTGATTATGGTTAATAAGCTGATAACATGTACGGTCATGTAAACGCGTAAAACTGTTTTCTTTTATCGGGGAAATAGTAAAAGTCCCAAACGGCAGTAAAATAACTCATGCAGGAATCATGCAGTTGATGTAAAAATGAAGAACTATTGTTGCATATGCAGGTACTGCAGACATGATAAGAGATATAACAATACAGCTTCTGACCGTTTTCCTGCTGTATTTTTAATGACTAAACAGACTATCGACGGTGACGCACTGCACGCGAGAAACCCGCCAAGTCTCAAACTTCCATGTAAACACGTTTTTTACTATGCATGTAAACACGTGAAAACAGGTTTCCTTTAGAAGCTGGTTTTTGATGGACATCCGTTTATTTTGTGCATGTAAACGCACTCGGTGAGAACTGAATGATTGTCACAGCGACAAAAATCACAAATGGTCAAGTGTTTCTTATCTTAATGAATCAGACCCTCCTACTGCCCCAACACACATTCATCCTCCTGCAGAGAGACCTCATCATTCTGCTCATCATGGGTTTCATCATTTACAGGCATCCCATAATGCTCTGAACTCATAAACATCTTTGTGTCCTTTAGGTGGGAGCTGACAGCCATGACCACCAACAGCACCATCAGTCGGCCCATATTCTCCTCTCACGGCTGACAGCAGAAGAAACTTTTGCTCATTCATTGGTTGTGAATCAGGATTTCAACATTCGGATCCCATGAGACGAGTTTTCGTGCCATTGAACGCCGTTCTCCTGGACATATTTTGCCATTGTTGAGGCACTTGTTTCATTTTGAGGAAAAAACCTGCACAATTTAATTTAGTCCAATTATTCAGTGTTACCATGTTTTTAAGAGGTTTTGAAGTGAAATGAAGTTTGTTTAACCGTTGTTATCTCAGTGATTCTTCTCAATCTGGGTTACGTGCAGCTGGCTTAATCGCTGTCATGAACAGCAGAGACAATATTTAAATCAACGTGAGATCTCTGAATCATTCAGCAGAAAACATGCTGAGTGTTCTTCATCTGACTTTTAACAGGATGTGATGGATCTTTTCTGTTTTTGAAAATAAAACTTGTTGAAAATGAATATTCTCTTTTGTATGTGCACAGCACTCTTCACTGAACATACAGTAAATCAACTCTCAGCGAGTGCACAGAGCCAGTAGTTTTGTATGTTTGTGGTGCTTCACTAATTTCAAAGGTATGAGATCTTTTAAATCATTTACTGCTTCAACGTGACTGATGTTGGTCAGAATCTTTACTCTGTGTGTCGATGTTTCTCAGGCTCCAGAGTCTTTGTTCCATTAACAAATATGTGCGTTGATATTGAAACACTGATTCCTCTTTGACCTGCCACACAACAGACTTTCATTATCTAACCTTTTTTTTATATGTTGTATCTAAACATATATTAATATCAAACTGTTGTCAGGAGACTTCAGACATCTGAAAT